>NC_051852.1:75411221-75714251 GCF_905115235.1 Hermetia illucens
GTTTTTAACGATCTATGTAATAAAATAAGTCGATTCTGAGAACTTCCTAATGTTATTTCCCCCCTTAAGCACAACAGAAAATGCATGTAAAGGTATTCACAGGCCACACGTTTCCGCAAAATTACGTGATAATGGGTTCATCCGGTTCCGGAAAATATTGGCATTCAAGTCACCAAATCCGCTGGAATTTTCCTCCGTTCAGGGCATGTTCCGAGAGAAGTACAAAGCCTTTATACCTCATATGTGTCGAGCTTGCTTCAAAAAAAGAATGTTGGGGCGTACTGAATACAGGCTGTGTCTGCCTACAATTAATGCTTTAATAGCTTCGGCATACTTAGTTTACATCTCAGCCCACGAACGGCAGCAGAAATGCTGCACGTTTATCTTGGAAGACTTGAGATTAGGTGGAGAGTATAATCCAGTGAAATTAAAAGCTTCCAAATAATGACGAACTCAAGTCAGCAAAATGCCCATCCGTCAGATAGATTTGTTTCCCCAGCTGAAAGATTTCGGAACGTATCTGGAGCGACGGCTGATATGGAAGAAATATACTGTATCGAAAATATCACAACTAAATTTGAAAGCGAGGAGTGTGAACTGGCTTCCCCGCAAAAGATCTAAACTGCAATTAGAATGTGAACTTTAATGGTGCAAAACTGTTATCGTCATACGAGGCCCGCCCAGCTCTGAGGATCAGCGGGTTCCTCCAACGCCGTTTTACTACAAAGAACTAGATCAAAGACGAAACTGACAACCTAGCAAACATGTATTCGCACGTATGAAATGATTAATAAGATGATTAATAATAGGTTTAATTAAATTAAAAATAAATAAATTAAATTAAATTAATTCCACAAAATTCAATTGGCAAGCGAATTTATATGAAGTTATATCCAATGTTTCCTCCGCAATTAGGAACATCCTTCGAAAATCAGGTGTTATAAGGGATTTATTGACCTAGGTTGCTTATCGAGCAGTTGCAACATTTGGCCGACTGAAATGTAAGGAAGTCATTGTAGGTACAATATATTGACTGAAGTTATAGATTTACATATTTCAGTGTCATATAGTGGTTGGGAGTTACATATATATATCAGCACCATATTCGAATCTTAACGAAAGAAATCAGAAATTGCACTTATTATTGAAATGTTAGGTAATATGGAGTGATTTTATGGAATTATCCGCTGATTAATTGAAGTTGAAAGCACACAGTTGCGGTAATAAAACATTAACATTTTGAAATGTTTTATAAATTTTTAGGTAAATCATCAGAAAACGGTTTTCTAAAAATAAACTTCAACTTTCAAGTTCTGGATGGAAGTCGCGACGTAAGCCGATAAAAGCTGTGTGGTATGGTATTATGTATACCGAAAGTCATATGTCTGGAAATAGACAGAAAATAGAGCGAAAAATTAGGTTGATGATGCTATACGCCTCCATAGAGTAAAGACATTATACATATATACATATATGTTTGCACATTAGTATCCTTGCTCTGTAAGTGCGTGCAGACATACATATAAGGGCAGTTGTTTGGCTTGGAGATCTTGACCTGCATGATTTTGGATTCATCCCAGCAAAAACAATGCTTCCGGTGAAGTCGGTGTTCTGACTTTTCGTTGGTTACGCAAGAAATCACAGCTTCCTGCTCGTCAGTGATGTGGTGGCGTAAAAGAAAAATTATGTTTGTTTACAGCTTCAGTTTTTGGTGATGCAGAATGTTTTCAGATGAATTTAATAGCTTATTCATCAAACAATGTTTTTAATAGAAATATGTAATATTCAGAGTTGGAGGAAGGGCGGTGTTTCAAGAATTTCAGGATTAATTTTTTTGTACTTAAAGGAGAACTTATGCAAAGATGAACTGTCCATTGAAAAGATACGACAGCTACTATGTAGAAAAGTAAAGATTCGAAAATTTAATAAGGGTTTATGTAGAAATTATAAACATTTGGGGTGGTGTTATGAACGTTCTAGGAGAGGATGGAAAAGATGGTTATAGCCGCAGGAAATGAAATTTACCTTCAATGAAGTATTCCAAGGACATCCGCTTACGGGCCTCTACAGTAGCACGGTTCTAAACTCGAGGTGGTCATCCATGGTTCTTGAATATTTCAACAACTATTGCTTAACGAACAATATAATCGTATGTCTATGTAATTGCATATTGCGTTAAACTTGCACCAAGGGTGATATGAATTGTTGAAAATATTTGGATACACGATAATAATAATAATTGTTGCCGCAACAATCCATATTGGATCAGGGCTTTGAAGTGTGTTAGAGCACTTCATTGAAGACCATAACGGTACACTACAGTACACTGTAGGAGGCAATGTGGTCAGCATTGGGCTCGCCCGAGATTATTACCCTGATTTGACTCGGGTACTCTTTCACAGCTGAGTCGACTGGTATCCGACGTCAAATCATGATATAAATCCCACTGCCACCAATGAGATTTAAACCGCGACCATCCGTATGACAGCCTTGTGTTCTAACCACTCAGCTATCTCACTTATGGTAGCGAAATTTGTATCGTGACGGGAAATCGAATACCAGTCCAGCTGTGAATATGGGGGGAACAAAATGCCGATTATATACATTACCCTCCAGTGTCTTGGCGCAAATTCATCAGGATGATTATTATTATTAAATGGAGTTTATTTTGAAATTTTATCCTTTTTTCAAGAAAAGAAACGAAAATGAAAGAACCATACACAAGTAAATTTCCACGACGGTGATTATCTGCAAAAGTAGAAGGAACATCAGATACACTCCCTGTTCACGCTGTCGAAAGCTTTCCTGAAGTCGATGAAGGACAGGTGAAGCGGAAATCTAAACTAAGCCATCGGACTGGTATCCGAAGTCAAATCATGATACAAATCCCACTGCCAGTACGATCCGTCCAGAAACTTTCCATGTACTCATGTACAAGTGGAGAAGCAGGTTCACAGATGGCAAAAGCAAGCCCGGGAGAACCAATAGTTCTATGAATTCGAAACGTACAGTTAGCAAATTCACCAGGCACAACAAGTCAGTCGATGCTTATCCTATCGGGACAAAATGGGATCTCTGATTTTAAATCAGGTCGTTGAAGATCTGGCCAACTGAAGACGATAGGCGTGCTTCATACGATTGGAAATCAGATTTTCCTTAAGTCAGTGGAATTACAGCCCAGACATTATCTGTCCTATTTGCAAAAGTGACGATATCACGCAATGCAACGATAATAGAGGTATCGCGCTGCTGAGTATCATCTCAAAGAATATTCTCCGCAATCTTGATAAGCCGGATCACTCTCTAGACACTCATCGAGGAAGATCTCAAAACTAGATTCTAAGACTAAGATGTCCTATCATGTATCCTCTTTGATATGGTAAAAAAAAAAAATTCGTTGATTAATGAAAACAAGATAAAATACATGGTCGCAACGTCAGCACCAAAAACCATTGAAGCAGCAACACCAAATGGCGCTGGTCAAGTAGGAACGATAAGTATAAGATTTGATAATTTCTCCTATCTAGTCTGAAAAATCACAACAAATAACAGCTGTGACGGCGAAATTCGCATGCGGTTGATTCCAGCCAATAAAGCCTATTTCAGCTTCAAAAATGTTTCTTCCAGGAATGTCTCACCGTAGATTCAAAACTATTACTGTGTTAGATAATGATCTCACCAGTCCCCCTGTATCCCTTGGAAACTAAAAAAAACTCATACTCTTAACCGCGTTCGAGAGAAGAATCCTCCGTAGCATTGCTGACTCCATATATGGGGTTTTACGATTCCTTTTAACCTCAAAGACTATACGCAGGAGATTCAACGCGCAGCACAGTCTTTAACATTTTATGGAGGCGGAAAAGTCAAACATTCTAACGGGAACCAAAGGCAGAGCTTCTTTAAAGATGCATTTTGGATAAATGGTAACGGATCTTAATGAAATCACTGAGCGAATGATGCCTCAAAATCCTCTATAGGAAGCTTGGTGGAAGCAAACACGCGCAACATTCTCGGCAATAGGTCTACATTTGCTCTCCTAGAAAGCGAGGAGGAAATAAGTAGATGCATCCAAGATCAATCTTTCGGATGCATCCGTTTCTTGCTGGAATAAGATGAACAAACACACACTAGAAACCATCTAGGCGACATCAAAACATCAATACCATTTACCTAACTCGTCGCTACCCGAAAGGTGCACAATGGCACTTCTTTGCTGCTGGAGTTGCTCCTCCTGTGTATAGTCTTCATGTTTCCTCCACTCGCATTGTTGTTGTCACCTGTTCAATGGCTCTTTCATTTCGGGATTTTCACACATCAATTGTGGAACAGTCAATGTAGAATGTCGTTTAGCATCAGTTCAACTATTGCGAAATGGTCTTAAAAACGGTCATCCTGTAAACGGCACTCATTTTGCGCATGCTTTATAGCAGTGATTGATTTGGATGAACACGATTGAACATCTTCGAGATGTTTTGCAATCATCAGTATGTCATCCGCATAACCCAATCTTGCTTTCCTAGCAATTGGAATGTTAAGGACATCATTGTTAATGATGTATCATAATGATGGTCACAGGCCAGAGACTTGCGGAAGTCCTCCGGACGCCAAATCTTCCCAAACTAAAAATCAATTTGATCTGCGTAGCATAAGAGTAAGTCTTCGGCGACCTCGTCAAACCTGGCAGTTAGGGTCCATGTGACCTTCCATAGCAACGTGACCCCTTTTCTTGCACCTTTTGCGTTGGTCAGATCGTACCAGGGTTGCGAAGCGGGTGCTTAGTATCGTTCCGCGACAATACATCTGCTCTCTAGGGTGACAGACTACTCACCCGATAGGGATATCCCTCAGGTCCAACGCCACCACACGCTTTTCTGAGGCTGATATTAGATGTCTCTGTAAGTGTTACAGTTTAAACCGCTCTGTTAAAGTAGTGGAAATTTATGCGCTAGAATTAACGTCGACTGGATTCTTACATTGAATGAAGATCTTCCGCTTTTGATCATGCAGCGTATTTCTCATGCGAGGAATTTCCCATGAACGTTTTTCCATTCCTACATAGCTCCAAAATATTCCTTCATATATTCTCAGATATACGTATTTACTTACAAATAAATATAAGACATAAATATTACGCTCATACTAGAGAAACAAGGATTAGGTACTATGAGTCTAGCATTGCGGTAATAGTAAGCATTTAAATACTTCCGCTTTATTTCGAACGCAGAAGCCAATGGCATCCGTACTGAGATCATATATGTATAGCCGGAGGTTGGTGCTAGCCGGAGTGGTGCGCTCCATCCTGCTCTACTCGTCGCCTGTGTGGGCAGAGGCGCTTGCAAACTCTCAGAGACGGAAGCAGGTGAACTCGGTTTACCGGCGGATGGCTTTGAGGGTTTGCAGTGCTTTTAGAACCACATCAGATGAGGTAATATTGGTGGTGGCAGGCATGATCCCGGTTGACACTTTGGCGAAAGAAATGAGTGTCCTGTACAATGCAAGACATATGGAGGGGCATGCACAACGTAGAAATGCGGCAAGGTCAGAGTCGCTTGATCTCTGGCAACGCAGATGGGACGAGTCTGCGAAAGGTCGGTGGACGCACAGGCTGATTCCCAACATTGGGGTGTGGCTTGAGCGAAAACATGGGGAGACCAACTACCACATTACCCAGTTCCGGACACGGTAGTTGCTACAGGCAGTATCTGCACCGCTTTGGGTTGGATGATTCTCCGAACTGTCCCAGATGCGATGGCATACCGGAGGATCCAGAGAATGTGATGTTTCACTGCCCACGATTTGCGATGGAGAGAAGGAGCTTAAACCAGGTGCTGGGCAGGAGCGGGAGCCCGGAGAGCTTGGTTACTGAGATGCTGGAGTCCGAGGAGAAGTGGCTTGCGGTTGGCTCCGCAATCATCCAAATGCAGGAGGAGTTGCTGAAGGAGCAAAGAAGGAGGGAAGCTGCAAATAGGAGAAGGATGAGTGCCTAAGAGCAAACCTACCCCGCGAAGTAATACCTCAATGGTGGCCCCGCAGGGCTGGGGCTGGACAGACCGGGGGTGGTTTTTAGTGGGTGTGAATCCCACACGCTTCCGCTGTAGTTCCGGCGTTCGGGCGGCGGAGCTGCGGCGACGTGTCTTTCTAAGGTTTTCCACCTCCGTGTACGCACAAAAAAAAAAGAAGAAATATATGTATAATATGTATCTGCATCTGAATTAGACACTATCCGTAAACTCCGTATGCATATATACATATGCATGTCTCGAGTAACGGGGACTGATATAGAAATAACTAAAAAGGTTATAAATTAAAACTAAGATGTTTCCATGCGGTTCCCTGTATATGTCCGTGATATCTCAAAAACTGTTCAATTTATTGTGGTACTGATATATACCACTATACAAATAGGATATATTCTAGCGGACCCCGCTTATGCACAGGACAAAGAAAAAGGAGGAGAAAAATAGGGTATATTCTATGCACGATGTTGCAGGGGGAAGTGAATTCACACTAAATAGATAACTTTATCCTAATATCATTGTGTTATGCCCTGTTAGATTCTTTTTGCTGATGTCAATGTTCGTACTTCTAGACAGATATCAGAATAGGAAGTATCTGGAGGTGTATATTTCGCAAAGGTGCATCATTATCATAAACGAGTCTTCTTCCACTTGTGGTGCATATATTTTGATTTTTAACCAACTTTAACCAACCGTTTACATTAGGTTAAGACAATTATAGTTTAGTTAATGCTTGATTATTATATTTTAATTAATAAGATAGATAAGATAAGTTTGAATTTTGTTTTGTTTACAATTCGTATTAGTTCTATTGTAAATATAATATTTTATGCACGAAACTACAGTTCCAATATGGAAAAAGAAAGGTAGTCCAGGAGAATGTTCAAATTAATGTCCGATCCGGTTACTTTATTTTTGAACGCATTCCTGACAACCGTATTCGCGAAATCGTTGAAATAGCCGTGAACCAAGCCAGGTTTCTCAAGAAGTGCGGAACTACTGACGCAATACACGATGCGCGGTTACTCATGGAGAAACACCGTGAGAAGCATCGCACTCTTTACATTGCCTTTTTGGATCTAGAGAAAGCGTTTGACCGTGCACCACCCGAACTCATCTGGTATGCGTTACGACAACACTTAGTGCCAGAAGAACTCGTGCGCTGGGTTCTTTTGCTCTACCACGATCCGAAAAGTGAAGTTCGAAGTGTGGCGGGTGTATCAAAACAACGGAGTTCATCAAGGAAGCGGTCTCTCACCACTCCCCTTGTTCTTGTTGTGAACACCGTCGCCCGCTGTGACATCCAACAACATATACACTGTTTTATGCAGATATGTTTTCCTAGCATCTAATAGCAAAAATGATCTCGAGCAGCTTGTCCAAAAATGGAATGATCGGCTCATGCAACACTGTCTTAGATTGGATCTGAATAAGCGGCCGTGACCTGCCCAGAATTGAGCGATTTAAATACCTCGGGTCAATGCTATCAGCCAGTCGAGAATTGTGCTATGAGATTGCTTCACGCATTATCGCAACCTGGATGATCGACGTATCAACGAACGCCTTAAATCGAAAATTTACCGCAATGTTATCCGTCCTGTCGCTCTCTATGGTACTAAGTGTTGGCCAACCATTAAAGACAATGAACGCCGTCTTGCGGTAATAGAGACGAAGATGTTGCGTTGGACTGGTGACGTGACATGTTTTGATCACATTCGAAATGAGGATATCCGCGATCTATATGGGTTGCCCCGATCGTGGAAAAATTGCGCGCTAACGAGAATTCACTTGCCAAGATTTGTTTGAACATCGACGTTGATGGTAACGACCAAAAGGCTGACCGAAAAAACGATGGCTTACTACGCTGGATGAGGATTTAAAAGCCTCGAGATTGCATCCAGATCAGGCATTTGATAGAGCCAAAAGGCGAAAGCGATCACGACAAGCCGACCTCGCTTGTGAACAGACAAAGGTTGAAGAAAAACAAACAATTTGCAGCTATAAAGATAATAGTTATCACCGACGCGTCGGTGCGACTAACTACTAAGTCATTGGTATACCGATATAAAAATAATTTTAATTATTTCAAATAGTTTCTCTTTTTTCTGTTTTTTTCCGATCATCGAGGTTAGTGTCGTTTAGGATGTACAGTTCTCTAATGGGGCCTAAATGGGAGTATTTTCTTTTAACTTCTCAACTTTTCCAATAAATTTTAAACCAGTAGCGCCACCGCTACTTTACATCTTCTTTTCAGAATTGTGCACCTCATGCGTCACTCATTTTTAAATTTCACATTGCGTTTCGGTTTAAACTTTACGTGGACACTGGCCTCGATCAATATGTGAATGTTAAATGTATGTGTTTACATGGAAAATGGATCAGGTTCTATTCCACAAAAGCAATCAAGCACAAATTTAACCATCTGCTACCCAAATTTGTTTATTGATTCTTGTCTGGCCTGCGTGCTGTACATACATCCTCTTTAATACTCATAGTTCGCAGGAGAAATGAAAAAGTTTCGCACTATTTCTGTGTGTCTAGGTGGGCAATTTGTATGGTTTGTCAAAACTTTTCGCAAGTTTCATTGCGTAAAAAGAAAATAGCGAAAAAGATAGCTTGTATGAACTCATTCACTGCATACACACATGCTCGTATGTCTAAGATGTTGATAGGGAAAGCAAAGAAAACCGCGAATAAAAACTAAAAATTACTAAATTAATGTTTTCATTCGCAAAGTGGGCGCTTTCTCTCGAAATTAAACGATTGTTATTTCTAGACATATCAACATTTTTCTTCAGCAAAAAAAATGTAACGGAAAAATATTTAGAAGAAGTCTCTGGGACTGGTTTTCTGATTTTTAAGGTTTTGTGTAAAGCAAAATCTTATTAAAATCGGTTAACTGTCTGTCTATTCGTGGTGTGCCTATCTGTCTATCTATTACACCATAAGCTTCCTTTCTTCCTTGATAGTGGTTGTCCATAGTTTGACTACCGTAGGTAAATCTTTCATCTGGTACTTTTTTGACATCTTCTAAGGTCTCAGAAATACCGTCCAATTGTTTGTGATATAGAGAACAAAGAGGACTTTGTATCAGCCCCCATACGCTATTCAAGCGAGTCTCCCTACATGTGACATTGTGATCATGATGATTGGTCTGAACGCCAAGGCTTTCTCTCTCTTTCTCCCTTTGCTCAGGCATATGATGAGGATGCATTATCCTAGTCATCGTAACAACAACGATGGAAGGTTGACACATTTGTGTAAAGTTCACTGTCTCCTCATCAGCTCCACACTGTCCGAGTAGAAGGCCTGCTTGGGTTTCAACTGATCGCCTACGAATATCTGATCAAATCGACCATATCTCGTTCAGCAGTAGATAAAAGGGTTGTTTTTCGAACGTGCGTAATAAAAAGGATGCTCACATTTGTGTCGAAAAGGCCACCATCTAATGGTAGCTGATGAAGAAGCAAAGCGTCACTGCCCAAATGAAATGTGGCCCGTTTTGTCTGTCACCTAGTTGTGGAAAACTTGTGGCTACATGAACGACACCAAAATTTCCGCAACCCACCCGAGAATATTATCTCTGAGTGAGTGGTCCAGCACGCCTCGAGAGGACGTGACAAGCCCTGGTTGACTACGGAAAAGAGAAAAGCTGAGAGCTCTATTGATAGCTGCGCACGGAGGGTCAGCGTGACGCATTGGAATTCCATTGTCGCTATAAAGTGCGCTACCATGTGGGATATTACGAAAGACTTTGAAGGGGATCATGAGTCTTTCGATGTTCCTGCCAGGCACGTTAATAGTAGGCTTCTCAGTCGCGACGATGAGCAGTTGAAAAGGTAGAAGGAGCATTTCATCATCATTCTCAATTTCATAACATTGCAATTCTTCCTCTTATGAATGATATGGCAACATCGTACCACACATATGCGGACTTCATCAATGAGTTTAAAATGAGTAAAATCACAGGCTTGGCTTCCTTGGTGCGTCGATTTTTGGTAGATCTTCAGAATTTGATGTTTCCCAGTGTGCGGAAAAAGAGAATGATACTTAAGATTCCGAAGGTGACAATTGGAAAGGAGTTCTTATGCTGTCTGCATTCAAAAAGGTAGTAGACTGCAATAATACTAGAGCACATCAAAGAACTCCTTGAAAACTACTAACTATAAACTACTAACTTATATCGTATTACTAAAATGCCTACTATAGGTCTTAGGGCTCTTTATCCTCCCGTCAGGGTCATTGATGAGCAGTTGAAAAGGTGGAAGGAGCACTTCATGCCGATTATTAATTGTACAACATGCGGTGAAGTTTCACTTCTCCTGAAGTTTCTGCAGAGCTGCTACTTCGACTTATTCAAGAGTTATGGACATTCGAGATTTTTCATAGACTGTTAGAGAGTTAAAAGAGAAGTGAAAGTATGGTTGGCGCGCTTTGTCCAACAAAGAGGTTTATTGAAAAAATAATGCTCATATTACACCCATAAGGGAGGAAATCTGTTAAATGTCTTGCTTTCCAGTTGAGCATAGTTTTTAGATTCGTGTTTTCTTAGAAAATGTTTGACGTGTAACAAATGAAGTCCGGGTTTCTTGGTAGTCCTTATTCGTCAAATTTACAATAGCAGTATCCTTATTGAGTTGTCTAATCTGTGAATTACTTAACATTTCCGCTTAAAGTTTTTTCGCGCTGAACCAAAGTATTCACATTTCTATATATTGCCGTTTTCGTACTTCATTTTTATCAAAAGCCTTTACAAAGAGAGAAAACATTTCACCACAGTTCTTAACTGTAACATATGGGGAAATTCCACCTCTTGGTTAGTCACCGTAAATGCGGATGCGGACTACTACTTTTACTTTAGTATGTTGCCTGGTCGAAGATGTGGAAGGCTTCATTGGACAAAGACGACTTTCCTCAAACATTACGACGGTGATGATGACGTCTGTCTACTCTCTCACCGAATTAGCACGCAGGGTCTGATTGAAGGTAAACGCTTACAAAACCACGGTTCTAAGTCTGAAGGGTTTTCGTACATACATCTGCATCAATTGGTCTATCTTGGTAGTGTCGGTCCTGCTAATGGTGGCATCGAGCTTAAAGTCATCCGACACATTAACAAAGTTTTGTTTGACTTCAATTATTTGAAAATGCAGATACCTCAACATCACCATCAAGGTTGTTACGCTCCAATGTTCTCTCTGTGCTTTTATATGGGAGCTATACATGAAAAGTGGCCACTACTGTTACTCAACAGCTTCAAGCCTTCACTAACAACTGTATCCGCCATGTCATCCGTATATTAAGGCCTGAGAACATCTTGGCCGATGACCTGAGTCGCAGTATGGGCTAGTTATCGGTAGATGTATTGATTAGAGGGGGGAAGTGATAGTGGATAGGCCACACTCTATTCTGAAAACAGTTTTGTAGGGATTGTTGTTTAGATTTATAGTTTTTAGTTTAGTTTAGTTAACTGGGAGGAGCCGCCGCTCCGAGCACTCAGGCCATTATTAGGCCCATTGTACTATCCCCGTAAGTTGACTATTCAATGGCTTCCCGCCTACGGTGTTCGCAGGCTTTAGCGAATCTGAGAACATTCTCAAGAGGCAGAGAGTGGGCAGATTTTTCATTGAAGAAAACCTTGCCAAGGTGTCTTCGTCTGAGATCTGAGGATGCCGGGCAGCTGCATAAAAAGTGCAGGGCTGTCTCCTCCTCCTCCTCCTCACATTGGCCGCACACAGTCGAAACCACTACCCCAATCTTTTCCATATGGTAGTTTAAGGGGCAGTGTCCCGTCAAAAGCCCTACTAGGGTTTTCATGTCCCTCTTCTTAAGGGACAACAAAAATGCCGCTCTAGTGGCCCTAGGCTCCTTCACAAGGATTTTCGCTTGCCGGCAAGAGTCCAAATTTCTCCACTCGGTTGCGTGAATCCTTGCAATTTCACCCTTCAGAGTAGACTTGACAGTAGATGGTCGGATTCCAAGAGCTGGTTCTGGCCCCATCATTGTGGATCCAGACCCTTGGCGAGCCAGTCTATCAGCCCCCTCATTACCGGCGATGTTAGAGTGCCCCGGCACCCACATCAGGAATGTTTCGTTCAGTCGGCCAAGTTTCAGCAGCACCTGATGACAACTCCACACCGACTGGCTTGATATGTTATTGCCATTTAGTGCTGATAATGCCGCCCGACTGTCGGAACAGATTCGAATGATGCGACCCCTCCATTTTTGTCGCAGACATTCTTCTGCCGCCAATGAAATGGCATATATCTCCGCCTGGAATATGGTCGTAATTTTTCCAAGGGGTCGGGCCAGTTCTATAATCGGATTCTCCGAGAACACACCTGCACCCGATCCATCCTCCGTGACTGACCCGTCGGTGAAGATTATTAGGTCTGTAATCTGAAAAGATTCATAACCACTTGTCGACCATTCTTCTCTTTCGGTGATTACGACAGTGTATGTCTTTTCAAAGACGAATCTGGAAACCATATGAGCGGTCGGCATCAGGGCTACCGGATGTTTTTCAAGGAATTTCCAGATAGACGCATGCCCGTTGGATTGGCCGCCTTTCCACGCCCCAATGGTATCAAGCCTATATGCGTTGTTGGCTGCTTTCCGTTTCACTTCCAAGTGAATGGGGGGTAAATTTAGGATAGCTTTAAGTGTCGCAGTCGGCGTAGTAATACTTAGGCAACCAAGTCTCTGAATTTGCGTTAGCAGCTTCCTGCTGTTAGCAAAGTTCAGTCTTGGCTACCAGACGATGCATGCATACATCAAAATGGGTTTTATTATGGATGTATACATCCAATATATCCGTTTAGGTGAAAGTCCCCAGGTCTTACCTATCGCATTCCTACAGCACCAGAGCAATCAGCAGGATTTCTGGTATTGTTCCTGGATATGATGCTTCCACGTTAACTTGGAGTCGAAATGTACTCCTAAGTACTTGACTGTTTGTGGCAGCTGGATCTCCGCCCCTGCTAAGGTGGGTAGCGTATAGCTGCCCCACCTGACGTTCTTAGTGAACATAACTAGTCCAGTCTTCCTAGCGTTCACCGTGAGTCTTTTGCGGAGACACTAGCTGTGGATTACATGCAGAGTTGCATTCAAGCGGTCACATACTGTGTCCGCAAACTTGCCGGTAATTATTACGGCTAGGTCGTCCGCAAATGCTTGCGCGAAGACTTTTTTGTCCTCCAGGAGCCACAGCAGAGTATCCATCACCAAGAGCCATAACAGTGGAGAGAGAACCCCCCCCCGTGGGCAGCCCCTGAGACATCCTGCTTGAATAGACTTCTGGCTGACCGATATGTGGATTTTTCTCCACTCCAGCATGTGAAGGATCCAACTGATTAGCAGCGGTTCGATTCCATGCTGTCCCGCCGCATCACAAATTACCGCAAATGAGGCATAATTGAAGGCACCTTCGATGTCCATGAATGCGCCTAAGGCGTATTCTTTATCGGACATCGCCTTTTCAATTTTTGCCGTAAGTTCATGGAGTGCTGTCTCCGTGGATTTGCCTTTCTGGTAGACGTGTTGCCTATGGTGAAGTGGCCATTTAGGAATGTGTGTATCCCTTATAAACCGATCTACTAATCTTTCTAGTCCTTTTAGCAGAAAGGACGTTAGGCTGATCGGTCGAAAGCTTTTTGCGTCTGTGGAGGTGGGTTTTCCTGGTTTGGGAATGAACAACACCTTCACATCCCGCCATTTAATTGGAATATAAGCGTGTGCTAGGCATGCACGATATATATTCCGAATGTGTAGACCCAGGGCATCCATTCCTTCTATTACTAGCGCAGGGATGATGCCATCCGGACCTGCTGACTTGTATCTATGGAACGAGTTAAATGCCCATTTAACTCGCTCCAGTGGTACTACTTTGCATGCCAGATTCCAGTCTCTCGGTTGAGGGCTGTATGCACCTGTTGGCCCCGAGATTAGATTTTGGATGCTGCCTGGGAAGTGTACTTCAAGCAAATGATTTGCCGTTTCTTCATCGCTTTCTGTGTACTTCCCATTCTGTAAACGTAAATAACTCAGTTTCTGGCTACGTTCTTTGACCAGAATCCGCTTCAGCTTGGAGGTTGCCTCAAGAGAGTTAGTCTCTTCGCAAAAGCATCTCCAAGATGATCGTTTAGCCGATCTTATGCTCTTCTTTAGAGCCTTCTGCGCCTCTTTATAGCGATTCCAGCTAGTGCTTGATTCACCGTTCAGAGCACGATTAAGGAGCATCCTTGTCGTTCTCCTCTGTTTTGCCAAATCCGAGTTCCACCATGGTGTTTTACCCTTCTTTGGCATCTTGAGTGGACAGCTTTCATCTTCTCTCATGCTAGTTGTGATCATCTGGGTTGTCTTCTCAATTCCAACAATGTATTTGATGCGCTTCCCAGGGATCGTGACTCGGGCGCTCAATTCTGTTTGATACATTACCCAATCTGTCTTCCTCGGATTCCGAAATGGAGTGGGTGGAGGTAGATCCATGCCCATAACGAAATCAATGCGTCTGTGATCCGAGAGTGTGATATCGTTTGATACTCTCCACTCTCCGATCAGAGCCGCGATGTCAGGAGATGCCACCGTGATGTCGATGACCTCTCGCCTGACCACGTTGAAGAAAGTGGGTTCATTACCCACATTTAGGATCCGCAAATCGGTTCCTACTAGATACTCCAGTAGTCTCGATCCTCTTGCATTGATGTTCGAACTTCCCCAGCATATGTGGTGAGCGTTGACCTCACATCCTGCTATTACCCCCATGCCTCTACTTTTGGCATATTGGATAGCTCTGATGAATGTTCCACTGGGAACGTCTTCTGCGTCGTAGGGGAAATATGCAGAGCACCGTAGTATCTCTTTATCTCCCTGTTGACTTTTTATGGTTAGCTTACCCGATGTGGTGTCGCCATGACATAGGTCGTTAACCAGGTTAGCCTGGAAGTCTTTGGAGACTACCATGCAGGTGCGGGGTCGCTCGCTTCCATTGGCATATAATAGGTCAGTATGTTGGAAGTTTAGGCCCCTGACTGCCCCACCAACAATCCACGGTTCTTGTATGAAGTATATAAATGTCTTGCAGCTATTGATCCGACGACTGATAAGTGCAGTCGCCGCTTTACAATGCTGCAAATTTACTTGGGGAATGTGGCACCTCATTTACGTTTCAGCTGCATGTCCCCTTCAATGGTTTTAGGAGCCGACACTTGTAACGTGACGGTCCCCAGCCCATAGTAGAGCCGGCAACCCGATTTTTCCCGAACCTTCTTAACATCAGGTTCGGGAACGCCGATAGTGAGGAAAGTTCCCGGCCTATCGGTTCTCTCTCCTGTTTTGCTGCCTAGCAGCAACCAGGTGGAAGTGTTAAGGTTGTTCTGTACACCAAGTTGTTCCAGAACCCCGCCACCATTTCGCTTTTCTTCTGGAAGCCAGAGAAAGCGCTTTTTGAACGATGGAAGCTCAGAGACCCTTTTCAAGGTTAGTCGCGCGCCCTCCCACACATCGTTAAGGGAAGAGCAGTACTGCATGAGCCACTCGTTCGTGTCTTCGTGTCTAGATTTATAGTTACAGCCTCATCAATATTCAACTTTTTATTAACAATATAATTTAAAAAAGTCGGGAAACTGGAAGCTGGACGCTTCAAGTATGAAAGGTTTTGTGAAGATACTTGAGTATGCATTTGTCCCATTTGTACCTAGCACGTAATATATGCACATATTATGTGAGAATATTCACTTTCGCGTGATATTGGCATTCAAAGTCTTGAATTTACGGAGAATCGACAAATTTGACCTATTATAACTTTGCTAGTAATAGCGCAGTTTCAATCAAACTTGGTGGGATCATGCTCTATATTATAGCCTACATTTTCGTGGTTCTAGGATGAACTAGGAGGTTTTGCTGCCGATTGTTAAAAATTGTTGTTAAAATATTTGAACAGTAATCGGTATATAGGGTATTTCGGAGCCTAGACACCATATAGTGGCAGCCTCGTGATTATTCGGTTAGGTAGTTTCTGAGAATGGGACCGTTAACGAAATGATCACTTTCGTCCCCCTCACTACTCACCTTTCAATCAAATGTCAAAACGAAAACCGGCTCCGGAAAGTACTAACCGAGACCTTTCATTTGATGTCCCACATGACTACATTTGGTTTACAGCCCCCTTTTGCATGTGTGAGGACACCCCCTCCCTTAAATTTGACATAGAAGAATATAAACCAACCCGAGAAAAATGCATGCGACAGACAAATTTGATGTGTTTAGCAGCATTAATGCCACCTGTCAATATGGGAAGCTTCTTTCTAGTTTTGGATGGTATTTTTACCCAATGCTACTGACACCCCAATCGCGGTCTAGGTATGGGTAAATTGAATCCTCTTTTGCTAAGGCATCTGAGATTCCATTTTCTTCTACATCATAGTGACCGGGTACCTCTAAACGAGTTTTGAAGTGATCAAAGGAATGCTCAGGCCCTGAATGCAGCTTGGCTATCGCTACAGATTGCAATGCGCCTGCCCTTTAACTGCCCGTCTATCGTCCAGGTTCCCGCCCTTAGGATCGCATACATTTCAGCCTGAAAGGCCCTTGCATATTGTCCCAAGGGAAAAGTCGATTTCTCGTTTTTATTCGAGAGGTAGTTTCCTGCTGCTCCTGAAGAGGGTTCATCTGTTTTCGAGTCATGAGTGATCTGAAAGTAAAGTTGCAAGTGCGGCCAAGCTATTGAAAATTCTTCGGGGCTCTGGGGATGTTCATCAAGAGTGCCGATAATGTTTCCCTAATGTCTCATTACAAAGCTGACGCTGATCTGGACAACGAGAATTGGAATCACTGCCACACACAGCACAGTATGCGCCTGAATATGAATTGAATAATTTGAGTAAATTAGAGTTTTTAGCAGCTAACCGTAATGGAGCAGGCACTATCACTTTAAGAGAAGGTCTGATACCGAAAAGTCGTCATTTACAATTTATATCATCGAAGGGTTTCGAGTCGCATCCTCATGTACATATTTATTATCTTTGGAAAAGTAATTACTTTTTTGTTCCCTTTACACTGTTTTCAGAGTAGTGCTACATGAAGTAAATACCAGTATTGGTATCCCAAGGCTAAAATCCTTTTCTCTAGTTATGTATATGTGAATATGTTTGTATTGTGATGGTAGTAAAACGTATTATTGAAAAATAAAAGTCATAAGCTAGAGATCTGAGTACTGTAAAAAAATTAACAAATCTCAACCAGAAAAGATATAACAAATGGCTCTTTAAGGTTTTGTGTAAAACAAAAGCTCATTAAAATCGATTTACTATCTATCTGTCTGTTGCACGCATTTTTCTTAAGAACGGTTGCACCGATCGACATCAAATTTGGTCCGAAGGTGAGAGCTGTGTGTGTGTTCCCACGCATACAGTGAGTTACATACAAAAGCGAGGTTTAACATTTTTTTCACCAAATATGGTCATGCGGGGTATCAAATGAAAGGTTTCGATAGTAACCTTCCATCGTTAAAAACTTGTCATTTATATCACGGACCCGTTCTCAGAACCTACCCAACCGAAAAAACTGAAAAAAACACACACTATATGGTGCCTAGGCTACGAAATATCCTCCATGCCCATATTTGTTCAAATAAAATTAATATACTGCTATAATTTATGGAAATTGATTGAAAACCCTCTGCAGACATAAACTATAATATGAAGCATGACCCTCTCAAGTTTGGTACAAATGACACTGTTACTAACAAAGTTATCTTAGGTCAAATTTGTCAGTGCAAATTATTAGACCTTGAAGCGAGAGAAGTGAATATTGTGCCATAATATTTGCACATACAGTACGTGTTACTAATGGGACACTCAAATGATTTTATATAAGAAAGAATCTGAAGAGTCTGGTTCCAGTTTTTGGGTTGGGTTTTGGGTGTTTTGCCTTTTGAATGTAAACAACTTATACTGTTTAACTATCTGGCAAGACGTCTTGCCGAAGGGCAATTCGATAAAATCCACAACAAGCCATCGATTGTGAAGAATTGAGCTTTTCTTACGTCCCGATATCTTGTAATTTAGTACATTGGGGTATTCATATCTTTCTTTAAACAACCTCTGTTTCAAAAAGTGTACCTACATGTGCGCTTGGCCCTACGGAAAGGTTCTGCCTGGTGGGTAAACATTAAGGAAACAAGTCGGGAAATCGGTTTTTAAATTGATAACAAGTCGGGAAACCGGAAGCTAGGCGCTTCAGGTATGAAAGGTTTTGTTTGCTTCTTGTGTGAGTATATGTGAGTGCAGATCTATCCCATTTGTACGTAGCCCGTTAACAATATGCATTCAGCACGTCAGATTTAGTACTTCGAGTTGTAAATTTACACGGTAAAGACAACTTTGAGCTACTGTAACTTTGTTAGTAATAGTATGATTTTGATCAAACTTGGGGATAATATGCTTCACATTATATTTTATACTACTACTACTACTACCTAACCTTTATAGCTCAGAAATAAACTTAAGGGAGGTTTTACTCAATTTTTCCAAAAACATGGTAATGTACTATTATTAACTCAATTTGAACAGATATCGATATGAAGAGTATTTTGAGGCCTGGGCACCATATAGAGGCAGCTTCGTGATTTTTTTCAGATTTTTCGGTTGTGTAGTTTCTGAGAATGGGTCCGTTAAAGAAATCATCACTTTCCCCCCCTCCCACTCCCCGCCTTTTTAACAAATCTCAAAACTAACACCGGCCTCGAAAAGTACTAATTAAGACCTTATATTTGATATCCCACATGACTATATTTAGTGAAAAAAAATTTTACACCCCCTTTTGACATGTATGGGGACCCCTCTAAATCTCAACGTAGAAGGATATCACTCACTGCATGCCCACAGGTCCCACCTTCTCACCACGTGTCAATCGATACGGCCGTTTCTGAGAAAAGTGCCTGTGACAGACAGACAGGCGGACCGAACCGATTTTAATAAGGATTTGTTTTGCAAACAAAACCTTAAAAAGAGGAGGAATCTGCGTTTCGGCAGTTTCAGTATTTAAGGGTAATCACAGGATGGGGTGAAAGCTATGATTTTACATATGACGGCATGTAAAGGACTTAAACGGCCACTTTGGTCAAACTGCACTTATTTCTTCGTGGATCTGCATGGTTACTTTTCGTCAATTCTCCGGTTATGGTAAAGTTGTACCCTCATAGTTGGGAAAAGTGAACTTTTCCGGTTTTTGGCTTTCTGACTCAGTCGGCTTCCCTACTCGTTACTCATCCTTACTCTATGTCCACCGAATAATTTCTGCGTGCGAGGTCAACTTTTGTGTCAGAGAAAGAAACTTTCACAAACGTGAATTGCAGAAAATCCATTTCCAAATTTTATACAAATTTGGTTATCGAGAAATCAAGAAGAAAGAAATTATAAACTTGCGATTTGTCCACGTTAGAACTATTTTCCGGGGTATTCTAGCACCTGTTGCTTCCGTGTTTACCTACGAACGGCCGTTGTACCATATGCCGCGCATGGTGATTTTCACTAATTACCTCATGCTATTTTTAAAGCGAGGAATTTTCAATTTCATTTACTTACATGTTATGCTGGCAGCAGTGAATATTAATCCAAAATAGAAAACCGCCTTCATCATTTTGCTGTTGTTCTTTATTGTTTTATCAAAGGAGTTCCAACGAAGCGAACTTTTAGTGAACCAACTCACATAAAATTT
The DNA here is from genome assembly GCF_905115235.1 of Hermetia illucens. Taxonomy (NCBI): domain Eukaryota; kingdom Metazoa; phylum Arthropoda; class Insecta; order Diptera; family Stratiomyidae; genus Hermetia; species Hermetia illucens. Next base: position 75,430,955 of record NC_051852.1, read on the forward strand.
ATTTGTGTTTGTTTTATATATTTATATTTATCAGTCGTCACTTGATACTTCTCACGGAATAAATATTTTTTCAATTATGAAAATTCACATCCACTGAGAATTGGAGCAAAAATTAGAACGAAATCAAACACTTGGCCCCATAACGTATCTTCCATCTAGTTATGAGAATTCAACTTTTCAGACGTTTTTCACCAAGATATTTTTAATCATTACGTTTGTTTTGATATTTTTTCCATAAACAAAAATATGTAGGTGAAATGCACTTGGCACCCACGAGAATTTCGTAAACTAAAATAATATTCTGATGGCCGGACGTAAATTATTTGGACAAGTTGTCATCACCGCACGAGTTGCACGTAGAATCTGAATGTGAGTCCCAAACAAGACTGACGAGCAGGCGGGAAAATTGTCTGCCTCGGGAAAGTCTCAAGGAAACTCTTCATAAGAATTAGAAAAGCCCAGGCACAGGTCGTCATCATCCGTAAGCAGTTCCCGCTTGAGGCAGACCAGACAGCGCGCTAGGATGGAATTCGTCGTGAACCACGGAGTATCTTTATTAGCCAGAGCTTTTCCTTCGGATTCAACTCAGACAAGTTGAGAACAAATTTAAATTCCAAATGGATTGCGTTTTGAATGGGAAGACATTCGATTTACTGTGCTCTCCCGTAGGGCTAGCCTAGAGGAGCTTTCTTTCGATTCGTGAAAGTAAGTTTGCAGTGGAAATTGACCGAGATATGAATTTTGAGTGCATGCCTGTGAATCACTCAATAAATCTTTTTAGTTTTTGAAAAGACTTGACCGTGAAAAGCATCTTCGGACGAAATGGATATGTTTTCTATGACAGCACAAAAAAATATATTGTTCGACGGGCAGGTGTTTGTACTATGCCTTTTTATTAAACTCCACTGGGTTGCTCACTCAGATTGTACTACTTGACTAGCCCGAGGCCGAGGACGAAAATCAATGAGAATGATGTCCCCATTGCCTGTTTTGATTTGGCAAAAAAAAAATAAATATTATTCATGAAAGGGAGAGAACTTTCTTATCTTACCTTCATGTGTGTGAAAATGGTAGAGGCAGAATTCCGTCTTGCGCCGGGGGTTTTTGTATGTCCTTCCAGAAATCTTTTTGTATTTATTAACTATGTCCCACAATTTCTTAAGCAAAATAATGTTTCAGGGATATGTTTCCTGGTTATTATTCTTACTGTTTCTACTGAGGGTTTCCCTTAAAAAGACGTTAAGTAACTTTGCAAAGGTGTGGGTTTAGATTAAAATTTTTTCAACTGCATACACAAATCAAATGCAAGGTCAAATTAAAAAAAAAAATATTTTGAAATGCGACAACTAAAATGAAAATAACTGTAGTGGGAATAGGTTTCTTTATAACCCAATATACAGTAATGGTCAACACTTTGAAAACTTTCGTTTAAAATGAATCAAACACTTGCAAAATTTTTATTTTTCGTTTTTTTTTTTTATAGTGGGTCTTTACTTTATGGTTACTTTAGGTTAATTTTGCAACTTGCAACTGAACAAACTTGGACGTGTGCTTAGGACCGCTATTTTGTGAGAAGACCCAGCATGTTTGTTCCGCACGAACTCCCTCCGTATATTTCAGCGAGAATGATATGAAGCTGATATGTTTGATGTTCTTTGGGCCTGAATCGACATCTTTCTATCGAGAGGTAGGCACATAGCTCAGAGCAAGACATGCTAAGAAAATATTTCTTAGAGGTAGTGGTTTAGGCGTTCTATGCCCTTCTTTAACATCACTGGATAGATATCATCCTTGTCAAATACTTTGAAGGACAGTATAACACCTCTTGCTCTTCCATTCGCCTCCCTTTCGCTTCCCAGTTCCCTACAGCATGCTCTAAAGTCGTTTCGCTCCCAAACTTTTACGAGCCTCTTATATTCAAGCTCTGAGTTCCGGAAGTATAAAAAATCTTCATTATTATTGCCTTTACAAGCATGATTCAGTAGTGGTCTGGTTGATTGCCTGAGTTTTTGCAGTTCTCTGATCAACCAGGGAATATTTTACCAAGTGTGCCTCATTTTATCAAACAAACTTCTTCAAAGTTATTTTCAAAGTGGTTGATTTTCTGTTTCCAAATAAGCCTTTATCACCTAAGTAGCTGTACTTTATTCTCAAGAATTTCAATGAATTCGTTGACTAGAATGTGAAACAGTAGTGTGCGCTAATGTGCTGTGCTATTATTTGTTTTAAAACTCCACCTTAAGCATAGAACAAACCTTTGTTTTCGAAAACGGTCACTGTGTAATCTGCAATGCCGACTCTATATGCCTCCTCAGTTGCTAAACCTTAATCTCATTGAATATCTTTTCAAAAAATAATGCATTGTAGGAAGATAGTAACGAGATTTTTTCCTATGTGGCTAACGCAATTCTTCATTGTCTGGTAGCATTCTTCTTTTTTTTCAGCCTTTGTATAGTTCACAAGCAGGGTCGGCTCGTCGTGATAGGATTCGCCATTGGCCTATCAAATGCCTGATTGAGATCTATGATCAATAGGTACACTATAACCAGTAAAAGGGGCACAATAGTTCTTCAAGGACGCGGTGCGACTTTCCCTTAACAGAATAATAATAATCAAGCCACAGTTGTTTCGGTCTGCACAAGATATTTAAATAGCTCAGTTCTGAGCAGGTTACTGCCACTGACAGTGATAGTGTCTGTTTCACAGAGATCATAGGCTTTGTTGGCAGCCAACAACCGTGCGCGGATTTCATCATCATAGCTGTTATCGGCTGTGATTTTGACCATAGAGCAGCAGCATTCCATCAAAATACTCACCCTATCGCTCGAATATGTCCATTCTGTCAGAAGTTAGTTTTCCCTCTTTGTCTCGGCAGCATGAGCACTGAAGTGTATAAGACATCATTCTGCTGGCTTGTTGGTAAAACTTCCGCGCCCGGTGCGGTTGCTCTCTGTACATCTTGAGTTCACAAACTTGTTGGTTCTCCCAAGCTTCCTTTTTCCGTCTGTGAAGCCGCTTCTCCGTTCGACGGAGTTGATGCTAGGTCTCTTCGCGTGCCCCCGTTCATTGAGAATGTAACATTATTTGGTATGCAGCATTCACTCGCTCCCTTGCTAGCTTACATTCATCGACATACCAGCCGTTCCGCTTTTCTTGCAGTTGGGGCAAAGTATCTTTACGGCCGCGTCAATGATAACGTCCTTCAAGTGATTTTGAAGATCATTTCTGGATGCTTCATCTCCAGGACATCAGTACGCTGCGGTTATTGCGACATCCATTTCCTTCTTATAGGTGTTGCGGATTGCTGTTTTGTGGATGGCTTCAGTGTTAACTCTCACCTGATTGTTAGAGGGGATTGTAGGTGGTGTTGTAATTCGAGATAGTGGTCCTAGTATATATTGGCCCTCTTATATGTTCTGACGTTCATCAAAACTGAGAGATGGCGGCGTTCAACACGTGGTCAATTTGATTGTTTGTGGACCGCTTTCCGCGCAAACCAGGTACTTAAAATAACCATTTCGTGCGATATTGCTAACTGAATAATCCGCCGTCCGGCCAGGTATGATTTTGATATCATACTTGGGACAGGCTTCGAGGGTCCGCTCAACTGCCTCGTAGAAGGTATCCTTCTCCGGCTCTGCAGCCTCCTCTGTAGGAGCGTGAACGTTTATCACGCTTATATTTTTAAATTTGCCTCGCAAACACAGAGTGCGTTGCCTTTTGCTTATATTTTCAAAGCCGATAACAGCAGGTTTCATTTTTTGCCTAACTAAGAAACCAACTTCGAGCACATGGTTTACTGGATGGCCGCTGTAATATATTGTGCAGTGGCTCTTCTCCAGAAAACCGGTCCCTGTCCAACGCATTTCCTACAACGCTACTACATCAGCCCTATGTTGGGGCCGGATATCGGATAGCTGCTTGGCATTTCCATCTCTGTACAGGGAGCGCACGTTCCATGAGAAAATGCGCAAATTGTTATTCCGTTGTCGTTGCAGGGTTCATCAGGACCACCTTTTTTCCGTTTTGGAATGGTGCTGCTTTCTTGCCATACATATGGTGTTCTACCTTCCTGAATAACCCGACTGAATTTCCAGAGCTCAGATGGATGCCATGTCGTCAGGTCCTGTTGCTGTCCCCAATTTCACTCCTTTTATTTCTTCCTCAACTTCAGTGGTAAGTAACAGTTACGTCTCGGGGACTTAATCCCACGGTCTTCTCAAGACACGGATTGATTTTGTGACCTTAACAGGAGTTCTCCTCAACTATGTGAATTCAGGGGTATATCCCTGGTATGATTTCGTGACCTATTGTCACTTCAGATGACTCCCCGTGCAGACTCGGGTCTGATCGCCCTTCTTAGGTCTTTAGAGCATTCGCCTACTACATTATCATCATCATCATCAACGGCGCAACAACCGGTATCCGGTATAGGCCTGCCTTAATAAGGAACTCAAGACACCCAGGTTTTGCGCCGAGGTCCACCAATTCGATATCTCTAAAAGCTGTCTGGCGTCCTGACCTACGCCATCGCTCCATCTTAGGCAGGGTCTGCCTCGTCTTCTTTTTCTATCATAGATATTGCCCTTGTAGACTTTCCGGGTGGGATCATCCTCATCCATACGGATTAAGTGACCGCCCACCGTAACCTATTGAGCCGGATTTTATCCACAACCGGACGGTCATGGTATCGCTCATAAATTCCGTCGTTATGTAGACTACGGAATCGTCCATCCTCAGGTAAGCGGCCAAAAATTCTTGGGAGGATTCTTCTCTCGAACGCGCCCAAGAGTTCGCAAGTTTTCTTGCTAAGAACCCAAGTTTCCGAGGAATACATGAAGACTGTACTGTAAAAGCTTTGAACCTATGGTGAGACGTTTCAAGCGGAAAAGTTTCTGTAAGCTGAAATAGGCCCTGTTGTCTGCCAACCGTGCGCGGATTTCAACATCGTAGCTGTTATCGGTTGTGATTTTTGATCCTAGATAGGAGAAATTATCAATGGTCTTGAAGTTGTAGTCTTCTATCTTTATTCTTCCCGTTTGACCAGTGCCGTTTGATGTTGTTGGTTGGTTGGTTTTCGGTGCCGATGTTGCCGCAGAGAGAAAATCTGATCTGTTGCTGATTTGCCTGGAGTGAAGCCTCTTTGGTATGGGTCAATGCTGTTCTGGGCGTAAGGGGCAATCCGGCCTAGCAAGATAGCGGAGAATATATTATAGATGGTACTCAGCAACGTGATACCTCTATAATTGCTGCACTGTGTGATATCTCCCTTTTTATGTACGAGACAGATAATGCCTCGTTGCCAATCGTCAGGCATTGATTCGCTGTCCCACACCTTGAGCACTTGGTGTAAATGGTCGCCTCCATATTTAACCAATTCGGCTGTAATTCCATCGGCTCCTGGCGACTTATGGTTTTGAAGTCGATGAATTGCACAGACTGTTTCTCTTATACTTGATGGTGGCAGTATTTGCCCGTCGTCTTCAGTTGGCGGGACCTCCAACTCGCCGATGTTCTGGTGGTTCAGTAGCTCATCAAAGTTCTCAACCCATCGCTCTAATATGCCCAATTTATTCGGAATCGGATTTCCCTCTTTGTTTCGGCAGGATGACCATCAAGGTGTATAAGGCTTGCTGACTTGTTGGTAAAACTTTCGCGCCTGGTGCGGTTGCTCCCTGTACGTTTTTAGTTCGCAGACTTGTTGCTTCTCCCAGGTTTCCTTTTTCTGTCTGTGAAGTCGCTTCTCCGCTCGACGGCATCACGGCCGGCAAACCAATGTGATGCAGCGTATCCCGATTGCACCACTATGGAGTTTCTCCTCGGCCACTTGGTTTTGTTTCGGCCGACAGGGTTGCCGCCCCATCTTCTTCTCCGCCACCTTTGAGCACTAGTGGCCAGTGACAAGTGGAATTGTTCCAAGAAAGAGGAGGATGAACAAATTCCTCCGTTGAAATCTACTCGAAATATTATCCCCATCTATTCATCGCTGCTCATGGGTCGGTAAGCAAAGTACCGTTCCTGTCATTAACGCAACAGGAGTGGTCGATATCCTGTGTGCGTTTTGACACATCAAATCAAATCTCTCTTGCTATCTCGAACATTCCGTTTGTAATAAATATCTTTGTAATGCTACGCCCGAGTAACAGCGATTGCTTTCTTTGTTTCTCGATTGGCATTTAGTACCATCTAATGCACGGCAGGCCAGTGCGTTCGTCAGGTTTTTTTATCGGTGTCTTGATTCGCAAGAAGGCAATCAACAGCGATGTTGAACGGCTTTTCAGTCAGTGACGGCGGTGGAATATCGGCGTTTTATGAGAATATATCCTATTTGCGTTTTACTCTTCCCACTATAAAATGTGGCAAGAGGCAATCGTTTGATGAACCATGTATTCATAATTGCAAAGTCATGGGTGTTTGCAAAATCATTGCTCGCTCCTAATCGTTTTCTCCCATGGCACATGTTACCATCTGGTCGACTGCAATGGTGACCTGTCTGTGGTGCGTACGCGGTAAAGAAGTGAATAGTGCGATCAGTTGATATAATGGTGAAATACATCATCCGGTCATCAAATCGTTCAACTTCTTTAATGGCATCACGGAAACCCTCTGAGATGGCAATGCCAACACCCTATTTAGTTCTACCAAATAGTCTACCAAAATAAAGAAGTTTATATCCATGTTTGCTGCGTTCGCATTCTATGTTGCAGCTTTTGGCATTATAACATCGGGTTTCTTGTAGAGCGCAGTTATCATTGCGCCTTTTCCGAAAGACTCTTGCGAGTTAGTAGGTCTTTCCAGTTAGGGTGCCAATTTTTAGCATGCAGACACGTATTTGATTTGCTCGGACTGATTGAATATATTTATGTTCTGACGCCGTCTATGCGCTAAGAACCCTTGCCCATTTCTCAACAGGAGCGGAACCATTCTGCCCCGTCAACTGACGTGAAGGCTGCAGAATTTTTCCGATGCTTATGACTCAACACGATCATTTTGGTTTTAATGACACTGAATACATTTTCTTGGTCGCCCTGTCGCGGGACCTGTCACCTAGAAAGTTAGGATTGAGCATAACGAATTAACTTCAACTATACTTTATTTATCCCTTCCCCTGATCTCAGCATTTTATTTTTATTTTACTGAGGATAGTGCAAAGTACGTTGGCTCAAACCCTCTTCCTTTACTTAGGCTTGAGAACCGTATCCTATGTAAACAAGTCGGGAAACCGGAAGCTGGACGCTTCAGGTACGAAAGGTTTTGTGTAATTCTTAGTACGTAGCACGTAATATGCATATGTCCACTTTCGGGTGATATTGACATTGATAGTCTTCAATTTTCAAAGAAGCAACAACTTCGACGTATTATAAATTTGTTAGTAATAGTGCGATTTCCATCAAACTTGGTATGAGCATGCTCTACATTATAGCCTACATCACTGCAGAATTTCGTGCCGCTATGATTAATTTAAGGGGGGCTTCCAGCCAATTACAAAAAATTATAATAATATACTATTATTAACTTTCTTTGAACAGATACCGGTATGAAAGGTATTTCGGAGCCAAGGCACCATATAGTGGCAGCTTCCTGATTTTTTTCAGATTGTTCGGTTTGGTAGTTTCTGAGAATGGCCCCCTTAAAGAAATGATCACTTTAAACCCCCCGCACTCTCCACGTTTCCAAGAAATGTCAAAACTAAGACCAGCTTCGAAAAGTACTAATCGAGACCTTTAATTTGATACCCCACATGACTATATTTGATGAAAAAAAATTTTACATCCCCCTTTTGCATGTATGGGGACCGCACCTCAAATTCAACTTAAAAGGATGTAACTCACTGCATGTGTGAGCGTTCACAGTTCCCACCTTTCTACCAAATTTGGTGTCAATCGCTGTAACCGTCTCCGAGAAAAATGCGTGTGACGGACAGACAGACAGACAGACAGACAGACAGACAGACAGACAGACGGACAGACAGACAGACAGACGGTAAACCGATTTTAATAAGGTTTTGTGTTTACACAAAACCTTAATAACAGGAGGAGGAATTCCTTTTGTTATACGTATTATGTGGGAGTGCATTTTTGTTCCTTTTATTGTATTGTCTCGTGTGCATATACGTGCTCTTCAATTTTCTTTCTCCTAGTAGTAAAATCGGTTTACTGTCTGTCTGTCTGTCCGTCTGTCTGTCTGTCTGTCTGTCTGTCTGTCTGTCTGTCTGTCTGTCCGTCACACGCATTTTTCTCGTAGACGGTTGTAGCGATTGGTACCAAATTTAGTAGAAAGGTGGGAACTGTGAACACTCACGCATATAGTGAGTTACATCCTTTTACGACGAATTTAAGAGGGGGTCCCCATACATGCAAAGGGAGGGTGTAAATTTTTTTTTCATCAAATATAGTCATGTGGGGTATCAAATTAAAGGTCTCGATTAGTACTTTTCGAAGCCAGTCTTACTTTTGACATTTGTTGAAAAGGTGGGGGGTGCGGAGGGTTGAAAGTGGTCATTTTTTTAACGAACCCATTCTCGGAAACTACCCAACCGAAAAATCTGAAAAAAATCTGGGGGCTGTCACTATATGGTGCCTAGGCTCCGAAATACCCCTCATACCGATACCTGTTCAAATAAAGTTAATAATAGTACATTACTATAATTTTTAGTAATTGACAGGAAAACCCCCCTTAAGTTCACCCTAGAATCACAAAATTTTGCAACAATATAGGCTACAGCATAGAGCATGATCCTGCCAAATTTGATGAAAATCGCACTATTACTAACAAAGTAATACTAGGTCAAAGCTGTCGCTTCTCTGCAAATTCAAGACTATGAATGTCAATATCACTTGAAAGTGGCTATTTTCACATAATATATGCATATTTTACGTGCTACATGCTAATGGGACAAATGCACACCCAAATCTCTTTATAAAAGAAATACACAAAACCTTTCATACCTGAAGCGTCCAGCTTCCGGTTTCCCGACTTGTTAAGGTTTTGTTTGGAAAACAAAACCTTATTAAAATCGATTCAGTGTCTGTCTGTCTGTCTGTATGTTTGTCTGTCTGTCACAGGAACTTTTTCTCAGAAACGGCTATACCAATTAACACGGAATTTGGTGAGAAGTTGTGACCTGTGTACCCCCAGACATACAGTGAGTGATATCCTCCTACGTTGAGATTTAAGGAGGGTCCCCATACATGTAAAAGGGGGGTGTCAAAATTTCTTTCACCAAATATAGTCACGTGGAGTATCAAATGAAAGGTCTTGGTTAGTACTTTTCGAAGCCGGTCTTAGTTTTGAGATTTGTTAAAAAGGCGGGGGGAGGGGTGCAAAGTGATGATTTCTTTAACGGAGCCATTCTCAGAATCTACCCAACTGAAAAATCTGAAAAAAATCATGAAGCTGCCTCTGTCCAGTGTACAGGTCTCGAAATACTCTCCATATCGATATCTATTCAAATTAAGTTAATAATAGTATATTACTATATTTTTGGGAAAATTGAGTAAAATCCCCCTTAGGTTTATCTCAGAGTTATAAAAGTTGGTAGTAGTATAAAATATAATATGAAGCATATTATCTCCAAGTTTGATCAAAATCATACCATTAGTAGTAAAGTTACAGTAACTCAAAGTTGTCTTTACCGTGTAAATTTGCAACCCGAAGTACGAAATCTGATATGCTAAATGCATATTCTTAACGGGCTACGTACAAATCGGATAGTTCTACACTTAAATATACTCACACAAGAAGCAAACAAAACCTTTCATACTTGAAGCGCCTAGCTTCCGGTTTCCCGACTTGTTATCTATTTAAAAACCTTAATTTTTCCGCTTCCGACAACATTGCTTTTAGATCAGTCTCAGTACTACTGTTGTACATATGTAAATTTACTCTACGCGGCTATATAAAATTCAGTTCAAATGTGTAGACCTATGTACTTATATCGGCTTTTCCCTACATAGTAAAGCGCCAATATAACATACTCGTACATACAATGTGCGTAGAAAGAAAGAAGCCGTGTTTAATTAAGATCTGTATTTTTGCATGCCTACAGAGAACAAAAGTTACAACAATTTTTAAATTGACTTTCGCATACGCGTCTAACAATGCTCAAGTCTGACTGTGAAGCCGCTTGTTAACGCAACTGGATTAACATCAATACAATAATGTCTGTCTATCTGTACGTCTATCTATCTGCTTATCTATCACAGGTCCTTTTCTCAGAAACCATGCCACGTGAGAGGAAGGTTGGAAAAGCAACTAACAAGCATGCAACGGAATTGCACATTACACATATGTACATGTATTTGGGTCGATCTCAATTCACCATTTCGACACGGGCAACTGGGCGTACCCTGAGGGATTGTTTACAATCTGTAGGCACATACATATCTACGAATGCGTTCGAAGCAAAGAAAAATGATGAATTAAGATGCGTGCAGATATATGTATACATGTGTACAGTACGCTGCAATTCCAAATTCCGAAACATAGATACATACATATGCGTATTTTGTAAGAGACAATTGTTTCTATACACTCGTGGCCAGATAAATGTTACAGAGCAGCTTATACCATGTAATTGTCAGTTTTTTGGGGTTTCTGTCAATGAGCTAACTGAATAATTATTTCTTTCCAAAAATGTATTTGCATTAAGGTTATCTAAACTTTATGGTTTTTTTCTTTAATCTTTCATTAAGGTAAAATGCTGAAAATATATTAAAAATATTAAATATTAACGGAATGCTGGACCCATCCGCTTCCGTCAATACTGTCTTAATTCTTACTGCCAATAAATCAATCAATTTTCTGTAGTAATTGAGTGCGATATCGTTATTCCAGGTTCCTTTTATTGCTAAGATTAAGTCGGATTTTGTTTTTGCAATCGTGGTCGCCTTGTTTAAAGACCTTTTTATTGTAAACGTCTACGTATACTTCTCGACCTGATATCTATTTTGCGACACTGCGAAAGTTCGCTGCTTATTTGGTTGAATGTAAGGAATAGTTTTCCTAAGCGAACTTCCTTTAAAACACGATCCGGCCGCGCAGTCGTTATTCGGTTTCGTTTTTTACTTCCAGGAGCTTACTGTCTTCATATCTGCGCAAAAACCTCAAAGCAGCCATATTAATACATCCTACCTCCTTCTCAATCGCGATCAATGACAGATTCTCGTCCCTCTTAATTTCCGCATTTTCACTGTTTAACACTCCAGTCACTATTAAAAATCACTTCGCGGGCATTTCCTTCCAAATCTTGTTCAATTTCAATGACGGGACTTCTAAACACACCCAGCTTGATATTAAAAAAATTGTAAAAAAATCAAAGCTGGAATGTTCGAGGCTTTTCGAATCGAGTTTGCCACAGGGGTCTATTGTAACATTTATCTGGCCAGCACTGTATATGTTCGTATTATGTGAAACGCGAAGTACAATCTAGATACGAAGATTTGTCCGATTCAGGCATATACATCTGTCTGTCTGTTTTCCGAGGAAGAGACAGAAATTTGCCTGTCTGATGTCTATGACAGACACAGACATTTGTTTACCACAAGCACAGTTTTTTGTCTGACACAACAGTTTGTTTGAAATGACTATAGACATTTGTTTTCAGTTGTCAATTTGCATCAAAACATAACTTCAGCTAACAACCATACCAGCTGTTAGTTCCTCTGCTCATTGCAAGCAATCCTTAAATTGTTTAGTTAAAAGATTAACTACCCAATAAGAAAGTTGATTCGTAAAGCACAGACGGCACTGCTCATGAGTTTATGATGATATCATATAATGATCGCATGATTACGAGTATGATTACGGTGTTTACGATTGCACGATTACATGATTTCAATCGTAATCGTGGCTTGTGATTATCGCGTAATTACTTAATCATACCAACTTCTTTATTATAATCGTAATTATAATCATGAGGATGATTTTGCCCAACTCTGTGTGAATATTCTTTACTGTTCCGGCTATCTGACTGTTTTAGTTCACAAATCACCTTATTTAGATTTGTTGTTGAGAGTGAATTTATCATTTCTGAATTTACCAAAAAATGCAGCAAAAAGCGGCAAGTTGAATGCCAAGGTTTAGGAAAAATGCAAGGAAACGAAACGGTAGTGGTGGGATTGTAGCTGCAGTCAATGAGCCACTTTCCAATGTACCTTCATATGTGCCATGGTATAGATATGCATTTAAGAACAAATGTTGCTTGCAGGCAATTGTGGCATTATTTCCCCTAATGTATGTATATACTAGGATAAAGTTGTTTTCGCTGAGACGACATTTTCCTATGTTCTTCAGGGGATCGGATTTCTGCTTTTCAAGTATTTGATTTGCTTAGCTAGACAGGAATCCGAGAATCCAGAACAATTCGGGAAGAGGATTTCTCGCAATCCTCGAAGCAATCACAGATACGTAAAAGTGCAAGCTTGTTGACATCGTGCAAACCTTTTATCTCCCGACAGACTCGTAAAGTGAGCAACAGAAACAAAGCTTTTCATGACTTCCGTTCCCAGCGCCGTCTGTAACGGGAGTGCGGAGCATACTAATGTGAAAATATCTTTCCTTTGTGTAACCTAAGGTTGAGACGTAAAGTTTTCCTCACACGACAAGAGTTATGTACATCCTGTACGCGGGAGCTATTCCGTGAACGTATTCCTTTCGTAAGTCCTTGGCTCCAGCAATTTTCTGTGAAAATCCACCTAAAGGTGTGCCACGTTGCAGCAAAGTTACTTTAAGATAATGAGATAAAAAGCTCCGTGCAAACCCATCGGTAAGGATAATGAACTAAATTTGTTTATCTGCGTAGCAATTGCACTTCCAGACGGATTTATTAAGGTAAATCTTTACGTACAGATAAGTATTGTTCTCATTCTCTTGTTGAATATTCGTTAACAATTTGTTCGGTTCGGTGCTACTCGCTATTAGACTTACCGAATTTCATTGAAAACGTTATCGTTGCCAGTTAGTATTTAAATATAAGAAAATGGCAGAGCAGTTCAATTTCGCAAAAAGGACGTAAAATACAGGAATACTCTGACTTAGGACAATATTTGACTGCAGGAAAGCGCGCTCCAGGTCTAAATAACGTAAGACATAATAAATATGTACTGGGTAATAGTGTAAAGCGCATAACGTTTTGCTAATTGGCGTATGTTGCTCGTGAAGCGTTCCATCATTTTTGCACAAACGATTTATATAGATGTACATATTCATATTTATGATTTAACCTTCGTTTATCAACCACTTATCATGATGATGAGGTTTGTGGTTGAGAAGCTTATACCTTAATGAAACTTTGCATATATGTACCAGGTTGTTTAATAAGTTTTGCGGTTCGATAAGAGAGGGTGGGCGGGTAGTAGGCCAATTGTTTTTGTTATGTTGGTATACTCTTCATATGAACGTACGTGAAATTTCATTGCAATCTGTCAATTCATTCTTTGTTTACAAGCCATTTAGTATCGACGATTCACAGTATTTTTTTACAATGGAAAAAATGAAGTATCGTTCAGTGATTGAATTTTTATTTTTGAAAGGAAGAGCAAAGGAAATTTATGAACGAATGCTGAAAGTGTGTGAAGACTCTTCGCCTTCAATTAGTACAGCAAGATGGGTTGCTGAATTTTAACGTGGTCGTACAAGCCTTGAAGACGATCCATGCCCAAAGTGTCCACGTCAAGTCCGTCCGAACAGCAATAACACCAGAAATCGTAGAAAAAATTCAGGATATCGTGTTGGAAAATCGAGAAAAACAGTGGGTAGTGTAAGCAATGTTTTGACAGAAGTATTGTCAGAGTGAAATTATGCGGTGTTTCCAACGATTAATTAATTGAAATAATAAAAACTTGTTGTTTCTTTTTCGTTGGTGTGGGTATTTATTCTTGCAAATACCGATATTTCGGGAACCACTTGTTCCCTTCATCAGTGCAAACAAGTATTGTGTTTCAAAAATCTGTGTGCACAATGGGTGCCGCATTTGTTAACAATGAAACAAAAACACATTCGAATGCGACTTTCCCAGCAATATTTAGAGTGTTTTCGAAAGGATGAAGTGGATTTTGTATTTCGATTCGTCACTATGGACGAGACTTGGGTCTATCCCTATGATCTCGAATCAAAACAAGAGGCTAGAGAGTGGTGTGAACTTGGTTTTTCGGCTCCGAAGCGAGTTTACTTCAAGAAATCGGCCAAGACGGTGTCAGCATAATTTTTTTTTAGGATGCGAAAGGAATTTTGTGATGGATTACTTGCAAACTGATAAAACAATAAATTCTGACTTTTACTACAAACTTTCAGGCCAGCAGAAGAAAAAAATTATTTCTCATCAGGACAATGCACCCTGTCACAAAAGCATTTTGATAATGGCTAAAATCCATGAATTCAAGTTCGAATAGCGACTTCCATCTGTTTCCAAACCTAAAAAATACATGCGTTGAAAGCGTTTTTCATAAAAAAAGACGTCATAACAGTGGTGGAAGCGTTTTTTGCAGCTCTTTCAGATTCTCACTTCAGGGATGGAATTCATAATTTGGAATCTCGTTGGAACAAGTGTTCACGGAGACTATACTGAAGAATAAAGTGTGTTTCAAACCATAAAATTGGGGTTTTTTATTGAACTGCAAAACTTATTGAATAACCTAGTATGTTATTGTAATCAAGTATTTGAAAAAATAATTTTTGGACCCTGTTCTCTATTTGCTATAATTTTTTGCGTGATATTTGGTCACTGGGACATCTCACAAAAGAAAATAAAGACGAGGTTTCAAACGACATGAAATTCTGCATAAAATGACCTGCAATCAAAAACAAAACATTCTCAGAACTTACCCAAAAACCCGGAAAAAAAATTTACGAACTGACCTTACCGCCGATATTTACCTAAATAACGTTAATAATAAGTATATTCGTATATTTTTCGTAAATTTAGTGGAAGGAGGTTCATCTTAGAGTTATAAAATTTCATAGTAGTATAGGCTATGATTCTGCCAGGTTTGGTGACAATCTTACTATTACTGACAAATTATAGTAGCTCGAAATTGTCTCCTTTTTGTACTGTAACCCAAAACAGTGAACGTCAATATCACATTGAAGTGAGTAGTCTGACATGCGGAATGGGTACACACCCCATCAATCTCCTGTCAGGTTGTTTCGGCAGCCATTCAATGCGTCGGCGGAGGCCAATTCTCTATGCCATTCGGGGTTCGCTCCTCCGATGTGCCGCCACATTAATGTGGTACTGACATTTCATCTCTTAGAACATGAAAAAAGCAACTTTGACCTTCTACAATTTTGTTAATAATAGTAGGGTTTCCGCAAAATATTCCAGTAGGATGCTTCATATTGAAACCTATATTATTGAATTTTACGAATCTAGGAATTTTCAAAATACAATAACAAATTGTTATTAACTTGATTTGAGCAATCGCAATCGAGAGCATTTTGAGGACCAGACGCCATGTGGAACACCATGATTTTTTCAAAATTTCTCGGTTGAGTAGTTTCTGAGAGAAGGTCCTTAAACTAATTGACCCTTTTGGGATCCCCGCTTTCCTTCCGTTTACATCCAATATCAAAAGTAACATTTGCTTCGAAAAATACTAATCGAAACCTTTCATTTGATACCTTATAAAGCCAAATTCGGCGAAATGATGAAAACGAATGATAAATTATGAAAACTGCAGGATTTCTAGAGCTGACATTGTGAGCGTGATCGCTGATCTAAATGCCAAGGTGAGATCGAAAAACACCTTACTCGGACATATGATGGGGAAGCATGTTCTTGGCGACCGCAACAATAATGGTGGGAGGTTCGTGGATTAGGGTAACTTCCACTGCCTCGTCATGGATGGTACATTGTTCGAGCACAGAGCCGGCCATAAGGTCAGCTGGGTTTCAACTGACCGACGCCATACAAGCAATGATGTCCACCACTTCGCTATTGGCATTAGGTTTAGGAGTTATCTGTTCGATGTGCGTAACAAGAGACGGTCATTGGCCTCAAAAGAGATCACCATCTAATGGCCGCTTAAGTTCGCTTGCGTGTTACGTCCACGACTTCTCGCAAGGTTGTAGAATAGCGACCCCTTCAGCTCAATATCGACACCTTGTACGACGAATGATGAACAAATGAAGGGATGAAAAGAACACTTCACCACACGTATCACATCCGGTAACATTCCCCCTCTTGTGCATGAAATGACTTGACACTGTAACATTAGGATACGGACTGTTCGTCAAGCAGAAGAGAAATCATTTCGGCCATCAATGCACTCAAACGAAGTAAAGCTGCTGGGCTTGACGGTCTCCCTGCAGATTTATTTATTGTTGCACCTGCAGTTACTAATGATCTGCTGCTTCCACGCATACAGAAATCTTGTGAACCCGAAACCTTTGCAAGAAACCAGAGAATTGAAGAAGGAGATGATCGTTAAGATCCCAAAGAAGGGGACCCGTTTTGAGCTTGACAATTTAAAGGATTTCTGCGTGCTCCCTGCCGTCGCAAAGATAATAAAACTCCGCCGAAGCCGGTCCCAAGCCCGGTTGTGAAAGGAGGAGGGATAGATTGCTTCAGTCTGAATGGCTGTACGCCACCGCAGCGTCTCAGGGGGTAGGTGAGGAAAGTGCAGGAACTTTGCAGTCTTGCAGATTACTTACTAAGGAAGCTATCTCAATACCTGGCAGCTAGGGATAAAATGCACCACCAACAATGAGAAGAAGGAGAAATTTGCGGTCCGGTACGGATAACCGGCGGGAGTCGTCTGACTTGGTGACTGGGTCGGGCTCTCGTAATGGACAGCACGGCGTCGAAACCGCTAGTCGTGGGGCGGTTCGACGTCTAGGCGCCACGACGACCAGAAGCACAGCTCCGCCTGCTGCGGATGAAATGGAGTGAAGAAATGAACCTCTTCATCATCCGCTCCTATTACGAAATAACGGCGGGGGCGGGTACAACATCTTACCGCCCCTTGTTGCACCAGAGATTCGTCGAGCGTTTCCCGCAATTCGCGCACGTGACTGTTCAGCGAGTCGCAGACCAGTACCGCTTTATTACTCGCAGCGATACAATCCCGGCCACCATCAGGGAGCGTGACTTGAAGTCATCGGGGAAACTGGTGACCGAGAGTCGATGGGGGCAGAGGCGGCGGCATCAACAACACCACGCCGCACTGCAGGCAACAGGTTCAGTACTCGCCGAAGCACTCTTCTCCACCGTCCAGCTGAGGTTTCCGCTGAGGTTCGGGACGAATTCCAAAGAGCGTGTATAGAATTCTCGGATATGGTTCCTTTGCATAGACCAGGCATTCCCAGGCTCTATGCATCTCCAGCAACTCCGGGAATACTATCTCAAATCAATGATGAGATTGCATCTCGACTGTGTGCTGACATGTTGCTGCTGCAACTACAATCACTTGTGTATTGTGGTGCAGTTGCGGCTATTAGATTGCACGGTCAGAAGATTCGCTTTCGCGTTATTGGTTTGAGTGACAAAAGAGATCCACCATGGAAAATTCGTCTGGAACGTCGGCGGGACTCACTAAGGCAGGACATTGCTAGACTGATTCAGATCAGCACTGGCAATGCCAGCCGATGGGTGAGAAATAAAGTGCAGAGGGTTTACTGGAACTATGCCGTCCCCTGTGTGACACCCGTTGTTGAAATTCTGGACACACTAAAACAGAAACTTTCTGTCATATGCAGTCGGTTACGACCGTATGGCGAAAGTTATTCCAGACGTGTCCAGAATGCAACATACGCGAGGAACCAGTGGAGTTTTTTCAGATCTCTCAACGAATCCCAACAGAGCGCCCAGACAATACAGTTCTCGGTGACGGAACCGTAGGAGTATTGGGGTGGACTTTGGGGGTTACCTGCCCAGCATGCCGAATGTGTGGTTCGGCGTTAGAGTCGTTGGACCATCTCATTTCTGACTGTACTGTTATGACACCGGTGCAATACATCACCAGGCATAATGCTGTATGTAAGGTTATCCATCAAAACCTTGCATATAAGCATGGGCTGATCACGGGAACATGTCCGGTTTACCGATATGAGCCGCAAGCAGTACTTGATAGTTCTGCTTACAGCATGTATTGGGACCGCCAAGTTCTGACTGATCGCCATACCGCACACAATAAGCCTGACGTACTGTTAGTTGACAAGACGGGTCGCTCCGCGTATATTATTGATGTTGCTATCCCCCATAATAGCAACATTGAACGGAAATACGTGGAGAAGAAGGTGAACTATGAGCCATTGGCTCGGGAAATCAAAGAAATTTGGCGTCTCGAGCGGGTGGTTGTAGTTCCCATAATATTGTCAGCTACAGGTATTGTACCTAAATCCCTGACGGCTTCCCTTGATGTCCTGGGACTTTCGCACAGTCTGGTTCAAACCATGCAGAAGTACACCATTCTGCATACGTGCTCGATGTTGCGGGGAGTACTCGACGGATTCTCCCACTGACCTACCACCGGCCACCACCACCAGTGCCCCTTTTAGTTTTTAAGTAGGTAGGATCGTCCGAGCCTAAATGCTTGGCACTTAGTGCTCGTATTAGGTAAAATCCGGCATCTGCCGAGATTGTGATAACTCGGAAAATAATAATCGTTGGCACAACAATCCATATTGGATCACGGCCTTGAAGTGTGTTAGAGCACTTCATTCAAGACCGTAACGGTACACTACAGAACACTGTAGGAGGCAATGTGGTCAGCATTACGCTCGCCCGAGATTATTACCCTGATTTGACTCAGGTACTTTTTCACAGCTGAGTCGACTGGTATCCGACGTCAAATCCTACTGCCGCCAGCGAGATTTGAACCGCGACCTTCCATAGGACAGCCTTGTGCTCTAACCACTCAGTTATCCGGACACTACGCAAAGATAATAGCTAAAATAATTCTGGAACGCATCAAAGAACATCTCGAAAGATTGATGGGCAAAGAGCAGGCTGGTTTCTGCTCGGGATCCTTCTGAATTGACTAAAACAATACCCTGTAAATCATTTTGGAGCAGTGCGTAGAGTTTAGATATTCGCTGCATCTGCATTTTGAGAAAGCTTTTCATAGCGTGAACAGGAAGTGTATCTGGAGTGCTCTATCCAGGAGGGGTATTCTGGAGAAACAAATAGCTATTTTCAGGGCGACATATGATAGTGCAAAATGTCACGTGCTGCACCGAGGTAAAATCTCGGTGGACTTTGAGGACCAAAGCCGAGTTCGCTAGGACTGCATCCTGCCACCGATATTATTCCTTCCTGTTATCGATGGCGTTCATCATGCTACCTTGTCAGGAGGACGTGGAGGACTTCAATGGACATCAATGGACACCTTTCATCAAACACCTTCACTACGCAGATGTTTGCTCTTTTACCGGGTTATGGACCTTGGACAGAAGTTTTCGTCAATACCTGTCTACGTCGTATCATCGGAGTGCGTTAGCCTGACATTATTTTAAACGAAGGATTTGGTCAGCGCACAGGCATGCCAGTCGTACGCACAGTGATCGGAAGACGGGAGTGGATAGGTCACACTTCAAGATGGGTCGACAATTGCATTGCGGGCTATGCCATGTAGTGGAATGTACTCTCCCAAAGTGGTCGATGAGTGGATCGCCCCAAGGGCACTTGGTGCAGATCACTCATCTTTCTAATTTTACCGACGAAAATACGCACGAAAACTTCAGAGAGGCTCCTCCCCTAATACGTCCCCCATTCTGCATTCAAGAAGAATTTCTTTAACGTTTAGATAAGGTATTTCTGTAAAGACCTAGTATGCAGAATAATCTCAATATGGCTTTCTAGATGCTGTAGTATGTAATGCAGTAGGCTGGCAACTACAGCTAATATTAGTAGATTTTCTATTTAGTTGGGTTTCTAAAATTGATGTTAAGTAGGTTTAGGAATCAGGCCCTCTTTATATTGTATTTCTGGATCTAGTGAAAGCGTTCGACCGTGTGCCACAAGAACTCATCTGGTATGCTTTACGGCCACACTTAGTGCCAGAAGAACTCGTGCACTGGGTTCAATTGTTCTACAATGATCCGAGAAGTAAATTTCGAAGTATGGCGGGTATATTGAAACCGCTTCGTGTCTCTGTTGGTGTTCATCAAGGAAGCGCCATCTCACCACTCTTCTTTGTATTTGTTATGGACCCCGTCACACGGGACATCCACCGTCCAGCGCCCTACACACTGTTTTATGCAGATGATGTTTTCCTAACATCTAATAGCAAAAATGATGTCGAGCAACTTGTCCAAAAATGGAATGATCGGCTCATGCAATACTGTCTCAGATTAAATGTGAAGAAGCGGCCGTGACCTGCCCAGAGAGAATAGGAACCAGCTATCGGGTTCCAAAGTTACTAATGTGCTGCAGAATCGTATAAAACTATTTGCAGGATTGTAAAGCAGTCACGGTGGATCCGTTGTGAACAAATCTAGTTATGTATCGCATGCGAGAATCACTGGTTTTTATTATAATCCCAATCTTTGGCGTGCAGATTGACGAAATAACAACGGTACTGCAGGCTCCCAATCGGTTTTTGCCAGTTCCATTTCATGTGATTGTCATTACCAAATCATAGTAAAATATTTAAAAAAAAGTGAAAACAATTTGGGATGTGTCAAACGAGGCGATCGTTTGAAATTTCTGCACCAACATTTAGTAAAACAAATTCTTGCATTAAGCTTGTAAGAGGGTGTTTCTTTACGTATTTTTTGCCTGCCGTTTAATCTGATTTCTATTTTTAAACAACTAATGTCAATTTATAGTTCTTTTAACGGATAAAGTAAATACAATTGTAAACGCAGTTACCGTCGTTAGTAAGTTAGCCTTCCTAACTCGTTTCTTCTTTCCACTGTCTTAGTTTGCCTAAGCTTTTTATGGAAGACTACCACCTTCTTCTCCTTTCTTCTTCGATTTAAACATATGTTTTGTGATATTTTTTCGTTAACTCGAAGCCAAGTTGTAGCTTCCAATGCGGCCTTTTATACTGCGAGCCCCAAGGTCTGTGTCCCCTATTCGTATGCTCGTCAAACTCCGTATTTGCTGAAAAACTGTGTTAGGTCGGAGCATATGTACTTCACAGTGAGGTTGCTCGGTCCACTCCCGAATATACAATATAATCCTCTGGGCCCTCTTCACTGCATGTGAACTGCCACCGGTGGGCAAAAGATGCTCCTGTGACATATGCACAAATAACAATTAGAATTATCCCCAGAATCGTCAAAATACCGATTAGAATCCTCCCCACTATCACGCAAACAGTTAGGTGATATGCTGCTCCCATTCTTATTCTATTAACTTTCTTTTCCATTGCATCTGTCCACACTGAGGCTGCATATAGAAGAATCAAGCTGACCACCTTTGAAATAAGGAGTGGGCGATTCGGTCTTAGGCGACATATATTAGGTACCAAAATCAGTGTTCCGGTGTTTTATGCCTTGGTTGCTACACCCTCCATATGTAATTTGAAATTTAGTCTCTGATCGATCATTCCATACACCTAAATACTGGACCGCAGTCTGGGAATGTATTGTTTGTGTTCCAACTTCGTTCACCTCCTCCGTTTAGTAATAGATAATACTTTCGTATTATGTCCTACGTCTCCAACCAGTACTTCATGTCTTAAATTATTTCACGTAAATCTCGACCTCAGAAGGTGTGCAACAATTGTCAGCCCTATGTTGTCCACGAAACCAATGATGATCAGACCAGCAGGGAGGTTATACGGCAATACTTCATTGTGTAGAATTATCCACAAGAGTGGCCCTAGGATCCCCCCGCTTGGTGTTCAATATGATTTTTGCTCTACATCTGAATCGCAGCACAGAAGTCTATCAATTAAAAAATTGTCAATGGTACGCACCAAGTGCCTCTGTCCAAGTCTCGCGCGATTCAAGGTATTCTTCATAACGAGTTTTATCATTGCACAGTATTCATACCGTTCGAATGTGGCTTTAGCTGTGTAAGCCCCCAGATTAATTGTATTGACCGCAGACCTCGTTTTCCGAAATCCAAACTGATTCTCGGGTCACTTAATCGGTATGGATGAGGTTGCTCCCATCCGGAAAGTCTGTAAGGGCAATATCTATGGTAGAAAAAGAAGACGAGGCAGACCCTGCCTAAGATGGAGCGATGGCGTAGGCCAGGACGCCAGACAACTTTTAGGGACATCGAATTGGTGGACCTCGGCGCAAACCGGGATGTCTGGAGTTCCTTATTAAGGCAGGCCTAGACCTGATACCGTTGTTACGCCGTTGATGATGATGAAACTGATTCTCAGAGAGGCCGCTTTCCATTTCGGTAATTGGAAGTTATGTCTTGTAGATTATAAGCTCTGATGTTCTGCAAAAAAAATTATAAATATGTGTACTTCACTTACTGCACTTGTGTAGTTAAAAAAAAAAGATTATGCCTCTAGATTGTGGTGGTGGTGATCCAAGGAGGTTTTACTGCTCACCGTGGAGAACTTTCAAACAATCTTGTTTTATTTATATGGATCTACCTGCACAACGGGAAGATTAGCGGTACTCAGCTTTTGTAGAAAAAAGTACATCGCTATTCCGCGTAGCAAGTTAGGGCAAGTAATCGGTGGATAGTATTTGCCTTCGATTTTCGATATTACTATTCTGTAGGCGCCACCCCCAGCGGTTCAAGTTAGCTTCCTTATACAGTCGCTTAAAATGTTTCTTTTTACTTTGTACTACGGCACATTCAATTTTATCCTGGTCTCATGAGGCTGCTCATATCCAAAGTCTTATCATTTACATTTCCTTCTAGCATTGTGTTTTGCAGTAGAACCTTTTTGAAGGTCTCCTCGTCAGATCTGTTGACTGTTTTCTCCCTCCCTGAGATAACCGACGAAGAACAGTGGGAAATCTACGGGAGTAATGTAGATAACAAAAATTCGGTATTGGACGGAATTTTGAATTTAGTTGATTGTGAAGACGCTGAGATTTGTTTTGCTACCAAAGCCCCAAAAACCACCCCGTTGTGCTCTCTTCATATCACCCTATCTACTTTCAGAGACTATGGGGAAGGTGATATATTGTCCAAAAGGATACGTTTATTGAATTAGTGGGTACATTATCAGAGCATAGCTTTGCCGAGAAGCACTCTTTTTAAGAGGTGTATGATATTAAAATCATATTTGGAGATTTTAAGAGGCAAGTAATAAGGCGATAAGATGGTTTCCATAGCTTGCATAAAATCATTAACGACAACGGACTGCGGATTTGAATCAGTATCACACGAAATTATTGTTGAAAGTAAAGAGATCCACAAATGAAAGTGGGTCTTTCTAGACGGGACCACTTTTAACCAAAGTGACCATAACTATACCTTTGGCACGATGCTTCCAGCTTGAAAAGCTACCTCCTCGGATTCCTTCCGACAATGAGGGGAGTGTAATACCATCCATACCATCCATAACAAAGTCCTCCGTACTACCTACAGAGGCAAAGCCGTAACTACCACACGCCTTGGGGAGAAACCATCGACAAATAATCTTCACAACCACCTGAATGCCTGCATGGCCGGCAATGCAGCTAGACAGCTGGTAGCGGAAGTGAGCACGACCTCCTTCGGGGGACAAGTGACTCCCCAGATAGAAAAGGGAAGCGTGGAAGAACCAAAAGTTCTTTGAACTCGAGAAATACAGGAAGCAGGAGCCTACGTTTTAACACCGAGTTAGCAGGAAAACAGATGTCCAGACAAAGAGTGAATTTGATTTTCCACCGTATGGGTATATTGGAGCAATTGGCTGAAGGCGGTTACCGCACAGACCATTTGGACAGTGAGTGAGAATTCCATACGCACGTGCCATCCGGCTTGCCGGTACTGCATGTACTGTGGACTATTCAGGCGCAATTGACTGGTCGCCCCTATAGAACGATGAACGGTTCCGTACCCTATATAACGACGGAATGTACGAGCGGTATCAAGACCTTTTGGTTGTGGATAAAATGCTGTTGAATAGTTCGCGGTGGTCGGGTCTTTTACTCTGCTTGGGTGAGGAAAACCCAGCCTTGTTTCATACAAAACCTTAAAGGACTGGGACTGGGACTGGGCTCAAATCCTGACTCGCATCAATAAAAAATTACCCTGAAGTTTATATTAGAAAAAAGAAGTTCGTATATTAAATGTCTAGCCTTCCCAGCGACGACATACAGTCACTCAAAGTGAAAATGATCCACCCATTGAAAATGACTTTAGTCGAGCTAGATTAAAGTATAGTTAATACAAATGAATTTATTTCAACGTAATAATAATTCTTGATATGTTAGTAATAAATACTCAAGATATATTTGAAATTAGTGTATTTTCTTTGCAGTTACTTGTTAATATTTGTCATTGGTCCGAATATGGGGTCAAAGTGAAAATGATCCAGGCAACTTATTCCAATGAATTTGGTACTAAACTTTTGTGATGTACTGTTAAAATGCGTAGCTGTGCAACTGTGCAGTTGACTATAGCCCTTCGCTGAGTGCAGTCATCAGTTACATTTCTATTTCGGCAAGTTTTTCTAGTGAAATGGGTCGACACACGACGTACGAAGAGCGGGAGGTAGTGATCCATCATTTTATGCTTGGAAAAAGTAAAAGAGCGATAGCGAATATTGTTAATAAAAGTCCTTCAACTGTACAACATATAATTGAGCGATTTAGAGAAATTCGCATCGGTAATAAAGTTCGTATAAGTCCTAAAAAGGCTTTTTCCGAGCGTGACGAACGATGGATTTTAAATTTGGTTCGAGACAATCCTAAAATAAGTGCATTAAAAATACGTGTAGAAGTTGAAAAGCATTTAGGTATCAAGGTCTGCGACGAAACAATCCGAATCGTTTTGAGAAATCATGGATTTAACAACAGAGCCCCTCGAATAAAGCCGTTAATTAGTCCAAAAAATAAGCAACGCCGGCTAGAATTTGCAAATCGTTACTATTCACACGGTCCAGAATTCTGGAACAACGTTATCTTTGCAGATGAGAGCAAATTTAATGTTTTTGGATCCGACGGAAAAGTTCGAGTATGGAGAAAGAAGAATGAAGAGTTAAATTTGAAAAATTTACAAGCGAGCGTAAAACATGGGGGCGGTTCAGTAATGGTTTGGGGTTGCATGGCAGCCAATGGGGTCGGGAATATTTATGTCATAGACGGCAATATGGACAAATTTATGTACCTTCAAATTCTAAAGGACAATTTACATGCCAGTGCCAGAAATTTGGGTCTTGAAGGGAATTTCCAGCTTTACCAAGATAACGACCCCAAACACAAATCGTTTCTCATTCGCGAATGGATGCTCTACAATTGTCCTAAGGTTATCGAAACTCCACCACAATCACCAGATCTGAATGTTATCGAGCATTTGTGGGACTTTCTAGACGATCGAATCAGGCAACATAGAATATCTAGCCGAAATCACTTAAAGCAGGTTATTTTGGAGGAATGGGCAAAAATTCCATCAGAATTCACAAAAAAACTTGTTGAGTCAATGCCAAGAAGACTGTTAGCTGTTAGGGTGGCTAAAGGGCTTCATACTAAACATTAATTAGCTAAAAAAAATTTTGAATTTACTTTGTTTTTTGGCCTTTTTTATTTTAATGGATCATTTTCACTTTGACTAGAAATTATGCATTTTTATGTTTATGTTATTATATTTATAAATGAAATAAATTTTTTATTTTTTACAAACTTAAAAGTAAACGAGTTCATCTTAAGCAACATTTTTTTATTTATAGTAGTTCATGATTTACTTATTTTCAATCAGTACAACACATTTTAACTGCTTTATACCGGGTGGATCATTTTGACTTTGAGTCACTGTAGATAGTTACAACGGGCACACGCCTCACATTCATACTAGAAATGCTAAGAACAAACCCCAATACATCGTTTACATTTTATGAATTACGCGAGATATTTAGAATGGATGCCACTCTTGCAACAAATTTTGTTACTTTGAAATACACAGCGCCAAAAACCTGTTATTTGTCTTTATGATTGGATCACCTCAGACGCGGAACTTCCGTTGCTCAAAATGAATTTACTGCAAGAGCGGATAATTACCATATCCTAAACGCCATAAACCCCACAAGTTTTCCGAATTGGGCATACCTACCAAATGCAAGCAGACATTCTTACAATACAAACATAATGTATCTACACGATTAGAAAATCGTGTTCAGCTATTGCATCCGCGTAGTGCATTCTAACTGTTTAGGGCGCAATGCTCCATGGTAGCCCAGTATTAATTGTTATACAGAACGTGTCGCTCTAATGCCATTGAATTATCCGCTTAACAATTAGACAAGTTCTTCCTCAGTGGATATAAATTTGCTGTTGCTGCTTTATACAGCAGATAGCGCGAGAAATTGGACAGTTAACGTTTATATGTTTAGCAACTGAATATGTTTATAACGCCTTTGGCCCAAATTGCTTTAACGAATTTTTTGTTTTCACATATTTCGAAAGCAAATATTTTCATTTTTCGTGTTGAAAAGTACAGGCATTACGGTTATAGGACCTATACACTGTCAAGTTGAATTTTCAATCGCATCCCCGGAAGGACTGAGGCTTAAAACTAAACTCTAGTGTTTCAACATGAATATAGCCTCCCCTTGTAGAGCCATTACGTTTAAAGGTGTGGTGACTTCTTCTATATATCTTCCCCATCGAATTCAGACTTGACTATGATGATACAAAAACAAGTAGGAATACCGGAATCTGGGAGCTTCAGGTATAAACGTTTTGTATTCGTCTTAGGTGGGGGACTCTCTATGTACGTTTTTCTTTCCGTATATAACTAAAAATTGTGTGTGTAAAAAAGTATATACGCACATACCTATCTAAATTGATAGCTCGCGTCTGAATATATCCGCTTTAATCCATGGCCAAAGCATATATAGGGGTTTTATAATATAAGTGCAGAAGTTGAATACCGCTTGTACTAATGTAAATATATGCCCATCTGAATAGGAGACGATCCATAAAGTTTATTAACATTTGCCTCCAGTAATTGATACTGATATATAAATAACTAAAAGGGACCAAGAAAGGAAAATCAAAATACATCCCCCGTTCATGTGAGTCCACTTTATATGATATAGACGTCACACATGTCTTGGGTGCAACGATTTCACGTGCAATAAAAAATTTTGATCTTCTATAACTTTGTTAGTAATAGCTGGGTTGGGTTCAAACTTTTTTTTCGTGTCAATTCCTAAATGATCATAATATGCTATTATTAACTTTATTTATGCAAATATCGGTAGTGGATGGATTTTGACGCTCAGATTTCATATAGATGCACCATTGAGTGTCAATTTTGTGTTTGGATACATTCTGCGCATGAAACTTGTTTTACTTTTCGGAGCACGCATTTTGAGTCTTCACTCCCCTGTGTTTCACCCAGCTTCGAGAAAGCTCTCGGTGAAGAGCAAATAAGAGCAAAAATCGACGAAACAGCGGGGAAGGAAGAAGAGCTGAGTGTGTTTGGGCGCAGCACACAAATGCGTCGTTCACCGCAGCGATCAGCGAAAAAGGCAGCTGACATACCCAAAAGAGAAGGCGGAAAAAGGAAGTCGTTGACGGGTTATTGGGGGAGAAGGCTCTTAGAGGTTAGATATTGTCTTCTATTTGTAGTTAAGTCTAAAATTGATAGACCAACAGCTTACTCCAAACTACAATTTTATTTTATTATGTATATATATATTGCGGGAGCAACTTACTGCCTTCATCAGTATAAAGCTACTGAAAACAATTGCGATTCTACGGTTCTATTTATACTAAAAACACTAATTACCTAGATTATTTTTTAACAAAAAAAAAAAAACATTAAATCTTTAACCTAATTATCTATTAATTACCGCGACAAGTTTTATTAATTTTGGAGGGCAATTACCGGAATCTGTGTTTAATAACCGCGTCGCGTCTTTTCTTAAAATTTCTAGACTTTCCAAAGGGTCCAAGGTTGTCGTTCGGTTTGTATGCCGCAAGAGTTCAAGATTTTCGCGTTGAATGGTGTGGGCTTCCTCGACTATGTGCGCTGCTACTGATGGTCTTATGCACGGCTTTTCCAGCCTAGAGCCCATGAGCTCTCTAGAAATCCGGGACTTTGACTGCCTCACAGAAAAAGTCGAAGTGGAGGAGGCGATAATGCGTGAATGTCCAGAGGTAACCAATGCCCGGGTAGGTATCACCTCTGTAAATGCTCGGGGCCAAAAATCCGTCGTGGTGGAAATCCCCGAGCAATATGCGAGGAAACTCCTTTGCAACGAGAGAATCAAAATTGGATGAGTAGTATGTAGGGTGCGAATGCGGATAGTCCCCACCAAGTGCTTCAGGTGTCTGGATTATGGACACACGTCAGTAGCTTACAAAGGACGGACAGGAAGACAGCATGCCGGCGATGCGGCTAAGTGGGTCATCAAGAGTTGCGTTCTCTGCAGGGATCGTGGCGCATTTGATGAAAGTGTCGCGCACACTGCGTGTTTGGGACGTTGTCCAATCTTTAAGGCGAAATTGGAAAGGGCTAGGGTGCGAACGGCATGATCCAGATTTTACAAATTAGCAAGCACCGGAGTGTAACCGCTCACCAGTTGCTAGCACAGTTCGCTGCGGAAGTAAGTGCTGATCTAGTGCTAATTAGCGTGCAATACCGAAACTAAGACTCGGCCTCATGGCATCTTATCGGGCACTGCTGCCATCTGGGTTCGGGACGACGTTCGACTTCGTGTTCTTGCCGAAAGCCCAAGGAACGGGTTTGTCTGGATCCGGTGTTTAGTGATACGTTTACCTAACGTCGAATGAGACGATGCCGGACTTTTAACGCCGGCTTGATGCTTTGGAGGACGCCATTTCGAGCACAGAGGGACGAGTCCTGGTAGGCGGTGAATTTTAATGCAGGGGCCCTTGAATGGGAGATGCCTCAGTTACACCGGATCCACGCCAACGTTTCGATGCCCAGGCTCTGAAACAAGCATGCCTAAAATCACTTTTGCGTCGAAATTTCTGGGATCATCAGTAGATGGGAGGCGAGTCCTAGAAGACGCCTCGGCAAGTGATCAGCAATACATCGCATTCGAAGTGGTTGACCCTACTTTCCGCTCCCACTGCATGTGGAATGTCGCGAGAGTGAACATCGGGGAGACAGGGCCGCGCTAGAGGGCGTTCCGGGGGATGGTAGTGCCACAGCTGACACCGTCGTAAATTCAGTGATGAACCTGCTAATGACGGCGTTTGAGACTTCCATGCCCCGGAGGGACCCCAGGCGCGACAAGCCTTCTATGTATTCGTGAACGGCAGAAATTGGCGACCTACAGAAGGAGTGTCATAAGTCCCGCCGTTTGGCACAACGTTTGCACGAGAACGAGGAGGCATGCCCCATAAAGGTACAGTGTAGATCAGCTAAAAGCAGACTCCGCAGCGCTATAAATAAAAGCAAAGCTCGCAGGCGGCAGAACCTTGTCAACGAGGTGACTGAGCACCCGTGGGGATTTGGCTATAAGCTTGTCACCCGGAAAATTGTTTCTCTGCGGAGGCCCTGCACACTAAGTACCGACCAGATCGGCCGCATTGTGCGGGTATTGTTTCCCAGATATCCTGTACGGGTTGATGTCAATAGCGCGGAAAGCGTCGAGGATTGCCCCTTTTCAAAATGAAAGTGCTCAAAAAAGCGGTTCTCACTATGAAAAACAAGAAGGTCCAGGTCCTGATGGCATCCTCACGGAAGTTTCCAAACTGGTGTTCCAACAACTGTCAGAATTGCTGCTTGAGGCGTTCAACGCTTGTTTGAAGGAGGGCATTTTTCCTTGTCGCTGGAAAGTGGCCAGACTTGCGCTGATTAGCAAGGGTAAAGGAGACCCAGAGTTCCTGTCTGCATACGGACTGCTGTATATGCTTGACCCGGCCGGGAAAGTGCTCGAGAAAAGAAGGACGGAAATCACGTCGGAAGTAGCACAGGGATGCATCCTAGGGCTGGACCTCGGGAACGCTTCCTACAATAGTCTGCTGACACTCGATATACCCGGAGAGTCGCGCCTGGTCGATTATGCAGACGACGTTGCGGCACTTGTTGCCGGACACAAAGTTGAACAGGCGCAAAGCAGACTTGGCATATCAATGCGACGGGTGAGCGGATGAATGACTGCTCATGGTTTCAGCCTTGAGCTGGAAAAAAACGAAGAAGTCGTCTTGATCAGAAGGAGAATCCCAACCCTGCATCCCATATCGATCGGCGAGTTGACTACAGAGTCAAAACCAGCTGTTAAATACCTTGATTTAATGCTCGACTTGAAGATGAACTTCTTCAAGCAAATCAAAGCAGCAGCAGACAGGGCTGCAGCTGGAGTCGCGGCCATGAGCCGGCTAATGGCGAATGTCGGGGGCCCTATATCTACTAGGAGACGTCTTCTCATGGGAGCAACGCAGTCGGTTCTGCTTTATGGCGCGGAGTTATGGACTGATGCCTTTGACAAGGAGGTGCATCGTAAGCGCCTTGCTCAAATGCAGAGGAGGAGTGGCGTCTGCTTATCTCACGGGGATCACCCGGTTCGGCCCCATTGCCCTCCTAGCCAAGGAGCGCAAAGCTATCTACCGCGGTAAGGACGAGAACTTAAGAGAGGTGGTTGCCCGTGAAGAACGTCAACGCACCCTTGCCGAGTGGCAACTTTCTTGGCAAAATGAGCCAAGGGGCAGATGGACTGTGCGGCTCATCGACAATTTAGACCTGTGGTTGAATCAAACGCATGGTGAGATTGGTTACTTCCTTACCCAATTTCTAAGCGGGCATGGAGGTTTTCAGTCTTACCTGCACAGGATTGGGAAGGCGCGATCTCCTGACTGTGTGTTCTGCAATGGAGTGGCGGACGACGCTGAACACACTTTTTTCTCTTGCGAGAGGTGGGACGCCTTTTATCAGCAGCTTCATGCAGACACAAGGGAGATCTCTCCAGATAACATTGTCAGAGAGATGCTGAAGAGTGCTGGTAGCTGGAATCGTATTGCGCATTATGTTCGGGCTCTTCTTATTGCGAAGAAGATTGATCTCGATCGGCGGGGGAGCTGTTTAGTTGGTAGTCCGACAGCGTACTGTTGCGGGAGTCAAAAACTTTGTGCGTAAACGAATTCACCTACCCTACGCCAAAAAAAATGTTGCAGCCTAGTGAAAAGTTTGGTGGGAATCCTACTATTATTAACAAAGTTACAGTGGGTCAAAATTGCCTTTTTTGCGTCAAGTTTTTACTCCCCAAGGGATAAAATGTCAGTACCACATCGAATTGAATATCGGACACGTCCAACGTATATACAATGCGAGCTATATATTAATGAAACTTTCAATGTTTTTAATTTGAAATGGCGTGTCAATTAAAGTTTCTCCTACCAGCCAACAAAGAAGACACTTGTTGCCTTGAATTCAAGGTACCCACATCCGTTAGTAGACTCCACTGAGTCTCTCTTAATGTCAGTTAAAGAAGATTATTTTCAGTTTTCGCAATGAAGCTACTTGGCAATGGAGGAAATGCATGAAGGTCCCTCTGAAACTGAATGGAGATGGAGATTCCGTCCTCAGTTCACTTCGCCGACGACGACGTTTTACTGTGACTTTATAAGCATCATATTCAGCTATCTCCAGAGCTTCCAGCATCCCGCAAAGGTAATGTAATTTCTCATATAAAATATCTTCCTGACTCCCTGGTTGCGAAAGTTAGCAAAAGATATGAGCCTAGTACCATGGAAGTTTTAAGTATATTCAGACACGGGATTTCCATAATCACAAAAAACCCGCCATGAAGTAAAGTTTTCATTCTGACTTGATGATGGGAGAACAAATAGGCTGAACTAATTCTTCCTTGTTTAACCAGGAAGATTACCGTATTCATAACTTTCTAAGGTGTGAAATTTCAGGATTAACATGGTCAGTTGTTCTAACTTTTAAATTATCCAGTGTGAGTTCGGTTATTCCTGCCTTACACCTGTCCGTCGATTAGCATCTTTCCGGTGTATGTTATGTTAACGTGCATTAAGCGAGCGAAGAACAGCGCGCGGGTAAACCTACCGCCGCTTGCATACATGCCAAGATATAAAATCGATAATAGAATTAATTCTTTGCATCTATTCTGGTAATTATTATTCGAGGCGGGACATCTTAAATTTGAATTTCGTAGTACGTGAGTCGATGTCGGATCGATTTTCGGCTCTTGCCATTTCGTTACACAGATGAACTGCAAACGTGGCTGCCTGTCGCTAGTCAGGTTGTTTACATGGAGCACAACCCCTCCGTCTTCATTTTAAGCGCTCTTTTCCGTTGCAAGCACTCAGGTTCTTCTGCGGACATAAATGGCAACTGAAAGCATTCTATGGCTTTCTGTATTGTACTCGTAATATTGAGTTTTGTAGATATGAGTTAGATATGTTGGATTACAGATTGTAGATAGTCTCACACTGTCCACTGCTTAGAGAATTCGGAATTAGGATTATCTGATGAAGAACGCAACATGCGCCGTAGTTGCCTTTTGACGCAAATTATAGGGGTCACTGCTTCCTCTCCCAGTTATTGCATAAATGTTTATTTAGGAAAATTTTTAGCCAAATAAACAATCCGGAATAATACGGTGTGATTTTGAATCATTCTCATGCTATTAAGGAGTGTGACGCAATGCTTGACGTAAAACGTATGACGGAAATCAACCCATATAAACCGATATGTAAATCCAACGTCTTATTCTCATCGAAAACAGAAGGATATTTTGAAAACTCTTTTACATGGATCATCCTCATCGATACGGATTAAGGGTCCCGCAACCTTTTTAGCCGGAATTTTTCCACAACCAGACGGTCATAGATTTCGTCATTACATAGGCTACGGAATCGTCCATCCTCATGTAGGTGGCCACAAATTCTTGGGAGGATTCTTCTCTGGAACGCGGCCAAGAGTTCGCAATTTTTCTTGCTAAGAGCCCAGGTCTCCGAGAAATACATAGACTGGTAAAAGCATGTCTCGTACAGTAAGAGCTTTTACCCGATGGTGAGACATTTCGAGTGGAGTTTGTAGGCTGAAATAGGTTCTGTTGGCTGACAACAACCGTGCGCAAATTTTATCATCGTAGCTGTTATCGGCTGTGATTTTCGACCCTAGATAGGAGAAATAATCAAAGGTCTTAAAGTTGTAGACTCATATCCTTATTGTTTTTATTTGATCAGTGCAATTTGATGTCACCATATATTTCGTTTCGTGTCCGGATAGCTGAGTGGTTGGAGCACAAGGCTATCGTACGGAAGGCCGCGGTTCAAATCTCACTGGCGGCAGTGGGATTCGTATCGTGATTTCACCTCGGATACCAGTCGACTCAGCTGTGAATGAGTACCTGAGTTAAATCAGGGTAATAATCTCGGGCGAGCGCAATGCTGACCACATTGCCTCCTACAGTATACTATAGTGTACCATTTCGGTCTTAAATGAAATGCTCTAACACACACAAGGCCCTGATCTAATATGGATTGTTGTCTACTGGCGAGGAGCTGTCTTTTGGACATAGTAATGTCGTATATTTCCATCATCCGAATTAAGGGCCGTGTGGAACGTGTCCTCAAAAGCTTTCACAGTCCAACCTCAATTCGCCCTTAATCTCCATGCAGATTGCCTGATGATCACTATGAGTATAGTCTTCACTAACTTGCCAAGCAAAGGCCGCTTC
The DNA here is from genome assembly GCF_905115235.1 of Hermetia illucens. Taxonomy (NCBI): domain Eukaryota; kingdom Metazoa; phylum Arthropoda; class Insecta; order Diptera; family Stratiomyidae; genus Hermetia; species Hermetia illucens. The sequence goes on from NC_051852.1 coordinate 75,464,647, forward strand.
TTCTGAAAGTTCATCAGGTTTCAACATTCGCGACTACCAAGTACAGCTCCGCGAAGACTTCGAGCAGAACAGGTATTTTTCCATTCGCTGTTCGCTGGTTATCGGCTCACGTCCTCTCGCTTCCAAAACCCTCAGCAAGTATAGCGCTGGGTAGGCCATAATAATTTTATGTATATGCAAACTCCTTTCACCGTTGTTCCGTTCGATCTGTGACCTCCTCCATGCCTCCACTGTGATATCGTGAGAGTAAGTCCTACTCCACTTAGCAGTGGTTGAAGTTGATTTATATCGTATGCACTAAGGGCTATCCTGTGCCGATGGTTCACACCCTCCTTCACTTTGCACAGCCTGCTGTCTGGTACATGTATTCTGATGCGTCCGGGGCCAAGCCATCTAAAGCACCGTGTCAGTGCCACCTGTTCCCTTTTGCCAACAGTTGCTTTCGCAGCGTCTTTACTGATGTTCTATGAATTCTCCTTTTCCAAGGTCCGACGAATTTCCTCCTTCGTATTGATCTCACTTATATCCTTCCAGATTATAGATATCTCCGGCTTGCTAATTTTTATGTCGGCTTCCTGTCCTAAGGACTTCTCAATTTGGCTCAAGAATTTATCCGCTGTTACATTTTTGAATTTCTTGAGCTCCAGCCTAACATCATCTTCCACACTGGTGAGTTCCAAGTTTCCCTCCATTTTCCTGAAAATGTCAGTGTAAAATTCTTCACATCATTTGGAGATGATGGTAACGCACTCCGGTCTTTCCTTTTTTGAAGTGTCAAATCTTTCCAAGCTTCCGCATCCTACTTCTGAGGCTGCTTCATTTTCTTGATAGATGAGCCTTTCTTCTCTTGGGAGTTCGCTGTCCTGTTGATTCGTTCAACCGTATACCCGGCCTTTTCCCCGGTTTCACCTCTCCCGTGTTTTGAATGAGCGCCACTTATGGTTCACTTTTTCGCCTAACGCCTTCATCTCACTTTCATCCGGGGCCTTGACGTACACCAATCTGATACCTCTTATCATGGCTCTTATATTCTGGTGAATATTCCGGCTTTCTTTAATAAACTCAAAGGGCTCCATAATTTTTTATATCAATACGATAAAGAAATTCCCGATTGGACGCTGGAAAGGCAGGCAGCCGCCACAGTTTTTGCATAAATATGCCCATACACACAAATGTTCGGGTGTCTGTGCACTCCTATAACAGATTTGCCGAGTGTTCTCTTATCCAGGGGACACCCCCTGATGGCAGACTGGCAACTTGACACAGGCTACCCATTTACTGTTAAGCTAGGAAGTGCTATACTAGTAGTTACTCCCTGAGTTGGAAATTGAGAATTCGGTCAAAGAGAAAGAGGTTTGTAGGATATCAACCTGGAATTCTCGAATTTTTTTATGTTTCCATATTGTTGTACCTTGGTAAGGTCGCCAGCACTAATCGTGAATCTGGTATCAGATTGATGCTGAAGCTTCCGCAGGTGCACTCCCATGTATTGAGAATCGGTTTAGAGAGGATATTGAGTGCGAAATTCCGGACTGGAATGGAGAATACCTCAACAATACACTGTTATTTTTGATCCAGAGAAAGAATTTTTTATGAGAAATTCAATGTAGCTCAGGACACGTTCTATTGGAGACATGTAATGACAATGGTAAAACATCTGTGGCTTTCGGCAACTTCCACCGCCTCAATGTTCAAGTATAGGCCTGCTATAAAGTCAGTTGGGTTCGATGTTAATGTACATCTAATTAGATTGATAACGTCATGGTCAGCATGTTGTATACGTCCCGAAGGAGCGCCACATTATGGTATCTGGCAGACTCCTAAAACATGGATGCAAATTGACGAGCGTTATAACTGAAGGTCTTTATTGCTGGAGTAAGTGGTGGCGAACGTGGTGTGCTTAATCCCATATACCGCGTAGATCTCAGGAATAACATTTGGCAAGGATAAACCTTACGTGGATGAAATGGAAAGCCACCATAACGCTCCTTTTTGTTGCAAATAGAATCGCTAAAAGAATTCTGGAACGTATCACGGAATATCTCGAAAGCTTGATCGACGAAGAGAAGATTGGTTTCCATTTTGAGACCACCTGCATTGACCACATCAACACCTTGCGGATCATTGGAAACAGTCTACGGAGTTTGGATTGCTTGCTTCAGCTGTTCTTCGTCGGTTTCGATAAGGCTCTGGAGAACGTGTACAAGGAATACAGCGATTGTGTGTGGAGTCCACAACTTATATCGGGGAGAGATTGGTGGGGGGGGGGGGGGGGGGTCACTCTGGAAAAACTAAAAGCTATTATCAAAGTGACATCTGACGAGTCGTGGATTTTGGCAAAATGGCTTTGGATTTGATGAAAGAAACATTTAGAGTGGGGCTAAATGATAAATACTTACAAAACTCTGACCTGACATCACGCTTTTCCAACCTGCACCAATGCGGAGAGTGTCGAAGGCTCTAATCATTGTATATCTAGAAAGTGCCACTGCTCCCGACTGTGGCACCCACCTTAATGTCGCTCTACGCATTAACAGCGCTTCATTGTTTTGTACTTAATTTGGATACGTAGTTATCTTAACACCGACATCAATATGAGACTGTCCTGTGCAAATGCTCTTTCAGTTTCTAGAGTGAGATGCAGCATACTGACAGTGACCTCCACTGTTACTCGAAAGCTCCACTCCACATTTGTCTACAACAGTGAAGGAGTAAGCTTAATGAAAGTCCTGGAATCGTTTCAACAAACTGTCAACGATGGAACGTCGCCATGGTTGGCATGCCATACATTCAGGAAGAATTAAGCAGCATAAGCGTTCAACTCGAAACACAACTTTAAATGAAATTTAAAGTTTATTAGGCAGAAAGCAGCTATTAGTTCAGGGCAAAATGGTACCAAACATAGGCTCCTAAATATAGACGACTATATCTTTCAGGATTCGTCATCTCAGTTCTTTATATATCTGGCACCAGTCTAAAGATTAGTATTAAAGATCCTAGGAAACCGCAGCTAGGTTCAAAGTGCACTTCGACTTGGCGGAATACGAACATACTGCGTCCACCGGACAATATCGTCTGAACCAATATATATAAGTGCAGCTGATTTTGGCATTAATCTAGCCAATTCGAAGTACTACAATTCTCAAACAAACATAAAGGCTACATAGCGAACAGTATGGAACCACCCGAAGAATGGTCAGCGGAGACATTAGCTTACCTCAAAGACTAGTATTTTGACTATTAGTATATGAAATCACGGGGAGACGAGCTATGATTTGACGCATTTCGTAATGGTCACGATGGGTACATGAAGTACCTCTGAAAATTTGGTTTGGGTGTATTACTAGATTGTCTTGATTGTGCGAAGGGGCAGTGGAAAATACGGAACACATTTCCTTCACTTGAAGAAACAAAAGTAAACCATCTCGAAACTAAGCTCAGATCTTAATCATAAGCATAACAGTAGAAAATGTGGCTAAGCCACATAGTAAGATGGGATTCATAGTCGACTGTGATTACTGAAACTTTGAAACGAAAGTATTAACACTAAAGGCACAGAAGCTGAACGAAGACGAAAATAACACCGCCCCAAGCAACAGTCAGGAGGGAGAACGTGATCGAAACATTGGAGGTCTGAGACGATAAGAGTCCTGCAAGTGCGGACACAGACATTGAATCAATTTTCGTAAGGTTTTATTTTTTAAAATACTTTAAAAACTATAAAAGTTTTCGCGATGATAATCTTGAAGGCTGAATAATTTTTTATTTTTTTTTTCCCTTAAACTTGACGCAGAAATCTCCAAATTCTTTTCAACAATACCTTAACAAGTTGGGAAACCGGAAGCTGGACGCTTCAGGTATGTAAGGTTTTATGTATTTTTTAATAAAAACCTTTGAGTGGAAATTTGTCCCATTAGTATCTAGCACGTCAAAGTCTTGAATTTGCACAGAAGTGACAAATTTGACCTATTATAACATTTTAATAATAGCGCGATTGCATCAAACTTGGTAGGACCATGCTGCATGTTATAGCTTACAATTCTACAAAATGTTGTGGTTCTAGGATGAACTTAAGGGGTTTTACCGTCAATTACTAGAACAGATATCGGTATGGAGGATATTTCGAAGCCTAAGTCCCATAAAGTGGCAGCCTCCTGATTTTTTAGATTCTTCAGATGGGTAGTTTCTGAGAATAGATCCGTGAAAGAAATGATCATTTTCGACCCCCCGCACTCCCCACCTTTCCAACAAATGTCAAAACTAAGCCAGTCGCAAAGTACTCACCAGGACCTTTCATTCGATACCCCACATGATATTTGGTAAAAAAATGTGCACCCCCCTTTTGCATGTATGGGGAGCCTCCCTTAAATTCAACCTAAAACGATGTAACTCACTATATGCGTAAGCGTTCATAGTTTCCACGAAATTTGGTGTCAATCGCTATAACTGTTTCCGAGAAAAATATGTGCGACCGACAGACAGACAGACAGTGAACCGATTTTAATAAGGTTTTGTTTTGCACAAAACCTTAAAAATGAATTAACGTAAACGTTATTTACTTATTAGATGCCCGGTATGTTAAATTCTGATTAATGACTTTGCAACTTTTCTAGAATTCAAACTACACTCCTATCGCAGAGTAAACTCAACCAACCGAAATGGACCAGGCAGTCCTCATTCTAAAATCCTTGCTTACGCAAGTTAAAATTTTGTCGAGTTACAGTCCGACTTGAAAAGTACGTTCAACTTAGCCATCGGTGGTCACTACTTTCGAACTTATTTCGACTTGGGTCGTTAGTTTTAATCAACCTTCGGAGTTACAAGTTGAAATTTTCGCGGGCTACATGTTCCATAGTTACCTTTACAAATGGAGAACATTCTTTGTACTTAAAACTCCAATTACCCTGAAATGATCTAGAATTTTTCAAAATTAACTGACAAGGTAAATGATGATTTGAAGCAGTAATGAAGTTTATCGCAGAAGATAATAGTCACACGATATTGTTACTTTGGCAGGGTGCTAGATACAAATAAAAGCATCAAAGCAATACCTCGTTATCGTTCAATAGATTGTTCTACACATGGAGGTATTTAGAATTCTAATGTCAAAGTAACTTCTGAAATGTGTTTGCAATGAGTAAGGTAGAGTAGTAGATAATAACTGAATCATTGCTTGCTGTAAATTTGAAGAAAACCTCTTTGGTGGTTTTAGGGAAACTTGCGAATTATCATATTAACAAGTGAGTTTGGAATGCCCTCTGAGGGGTTGCAATTTCTGTCCATAAGTTCAGCTGGAGCAATTTGTCGCGTATGACGTATTCGAAGGCATTTGAAGCTTAAAATGGTAGAAGTTGAAGGCAACGGACTATATTTTACGTTTTGTGGTAGCATTATGGGTGCAAGATCTCGCACTGAAGAAGGAGATAAATGACGTCTAATATATCATAAGTTGTTTGCGAAATAAAAATTTTTTGGCAGACTAACCTGCTTTCCCGTCTTAGCTTTGAAAATTGACTCCATATTTCGAGCAGGAATAGAATCTGCATTTGACAAGGCTCAATGTTCATCTTAAAAGCAACCTTGACATCCTGATTAGATGGCCCGATCGTTAAGTTGGGTGAAGGTCAACCTCTCGATTTTAATTGGTTTCGGGGCCTCGGGTTCAAATCGCTACTCAATATGGATCTTTCTGTTTGCCTATCTGCTGCCTCTCACTCGGCAAAGGAGCGATATCTATCTAAAAGTGAATAGAGTTAAGAGGAGAGATTCAATTACTAGTAAATTTCTGTAACTTTTCACGCAGAAATAAATTTTCGGAATTTGAAAGAGTAGATCTAAGAGCCCATATAATATTTTCAAATAATAGTGCCTGAAGTTAACGCTTGTTTCTTAAAAAAGACAATGAACACTACGATTTGTTCTTTTTAACGTTTTGCGTGAAAAAAAAAACTTATTAAAATCGATCGAAGCAGCTGAATTAATTGCCATGAAATTTGGTGAGAACATGTGGTCTAGGTGTCTTTTTACTTGCAGCGTTGAAATTAAGCGGGGGCTCCCTATATATGCGAAAGTTCTTGTTTATTTTTTTTTTCACAAAATATAGTCCTGTGGGATATCAAATGGAAGAGCTCAATTAGTACTTTTCGATACTGATTTTATTTTTTTATTGGGCGAAATATAGGAGAACGAGGACTGAGGATATGTGCCCCGAAAAGTGAACAGGTCTCGTTTTCAGAACTTATCCAACTGAAAAATCTGTATCAAATGAAAGGCCTCGATTAGTACGGTTTTAATTTTGAGATTTGTTAAAAAGGCGGGGAGTGGGAGGGGTGGAAAGTGATGATTTCTTTAACGGACCCATTCTCAGAAACTACACAACCGAAAAATCTGAAAAAAATTACGAAGCTGCCTTTATATGGCGCCCAAGCCTCAAAATACTCTCTATATCGATGTATATTCAAATTAAGTTAATAATAGTATATTACCATATTTTTGGGGAAAATGAGTAAAACTTATCCCAGAGTTATAAAAGTTGGTAGTAGTATAAAATATGGTATGAAGCATATTATCCCCAAATTTCCTCAAAATCATACTATTATTTACAAAGTCGCTCAAAGTTGACTTTACTGTGTAAAGTTACGGCAACGAATATCAGTATTACACTAAAGTGGGTAGTCAGACATGCTAAATACATATACATAACGGACTAACTACAAATGGGATAGTTCTACAGCGCTATTTAATTTACATACATTCCGATTTATTTGCATATCGCCAAATCCTTGCAGATAATAAAGGTATGCAGTGTTCGTTGTTTTCACTGCCTAAGAATCATCTTCGCATTTGTCTTGGTGGACTGGAATGGAAAGTTCATTCAAACATTCAGTCTTTCCTGTAGTTTTCCGCAAAGTTGAATTTGACTTCTTTTGACCGTTTGCTGTAAAAATTTAAAATTTCATATTTTCCAAACTTTATTCAAAGAAATCTAGATTTTCTTCAATTATAAATCTGCTAATTAAAGTGCCACTTAAAATAGTTAAAATATTGCCCTCAAAAAAAATGAAGGGGAGGCTAAAAGAAGGGGCAAAGACGCGTAGAGTACATATTGGACATATACCATGGAGACATAACTGAATACACATGTACGGAAAAAAATAAGTCGAAAGACGGAAGTCCGGTGCTTCAGGTATGAAGAGTTTTGTTGATTTTTTATGTAAGAATAGTTGGGTACAAGATGGTTCCATTTATAGGTAGCTCGTACTGTATACATACAAATATACATATAAGTTAAATATACCGGCCTGGGGGTTCACAATGCCACCCTTTTCATCGAATTTAGTGTCAATAGGTATAACCGGTTTTGAGAACAGTACGTTCTGTTGAAAACAAAGGGTGCCTCAATAGTTGCAAGACATGCATATACTTCATATAAGAACCATGGACTCTTCGTGGGGAAATTAGAGGCATAAACTTCCTACATGCTTGTTGTGTGCCTATGGAAGTAGATCTCGCTATTGCATGGTGGTTTCAAAAGACCTCCAAGCTATTTTGTTTAACGACCTATGGTAACCCCAAAACGATCAAACTGAACATAAAAAGTCAACAGTTAAATAAGGAGATTCTATGCCCTTGACGTAGACATCAGAGTTTACCAATATGCCAAAAGTGCTGGGGAAGTTGCGACATCAACGCGAGAGGATCGAGACTATTGGAGTATCTAGTAGGAACCACTCCATTTCGGAATCCTTGTAAGACAGATTGGTTGACATACAAAACAGAACTGAGTTTCGATCCCTGGGAGACGCCTCAAATCCATTGCGGGAATTGAGAAAACCGCACAAATGATCAAAACCAGCATGAGCTTTCGAAGAGAACTGGCCAGTCAAGACAGAGCCGGACCAAAGGAAAATAAACGACCATGGTGGGGCTCGGATTTGGCAAAACAGAGGAGAGCGACAAAGGTGCTTCCCAACCGAGCTCTAAAATCTGATTCAGCCGCTTGGTGGAATCGGTACAAAGAGATCACCGGAACGAGTGAAATGGGCGTTTAACTCGTTCCATAGATACAAGTCCTGCGGGTCCGGATGGCATTATTCCTGGTCTAATAATAGAAAGAATGGAGGCCCTTTGTCTACATATTCGGAATATATGCATGCTTGCCTAATACACTATTATATAATATTTCATTTAATTGGCGTGATGTGAAGGTAATATTTATTCCCAAGCCAGGGAAATAAACCTACACAGACGTGAAAAACTTCCGACCGATTAGTTTAACGTCCTTTCTGCTAAAAGGACTGGAAAGACTAGTAGACTAGGTGGCGACTTCATTGTATGTATTAAACCTACCAGAAAGGTAAATCCACGGAGACGGCACTCCATGAGCGAACAGCAAAAATTGAGAAAGCGATGTCCGATAAAAAATATCCGTTGATCATATTCATGGACATCAAAGGTGCCCTCAATTATGCCTCATCCGCGGCGATTTGTAACCCGGCAAGACAGCATAGAATCGATCCGCTGTTAATCATTTGGATCTTTAGCCTGATGGAATGGAAAAAAATCCACATACAGGTCGGTCAAAACTCTATTGAGGCAGGATGTCTTAAAGGCTTTCCAAAGAGGGGTTGAAGGGGGTAGTAATGGACACGGTACTATGGTTTCTGCAGGACACAATGGTCTTCGCATAAGCATTTGTAGTCCTTATGAAGTTGGGCATGAAAACCCTTACAGCGCCTCTAACAGGACACTGTTCTTTAAAGTATCACATGGGAAAAATTAGAGTCGTATTTTCGCCTATATATAGCAAATGTGAGAAGGAAAAAAAGACAACCCTGCCCTTCGTATTCAGCTGCCCAGCCTCCTCCGACCCCAGAAGAAGCTACCTTAGTAAGGTTTTTTTCAACGAAGCATGTGTCCTGTTAAATTTAGCGTCTCTTCTGAGGTCGACCACCTGAAAATAACAAAAGCAATAAACCGCTATGGGCACTTCGACCGGTTCATAAATACGTGAAACAAATTCTGCAGCGCGAAAGAGAGCAGTGGGTCGGACATGCTATACCAAATTGCTACTTTGATAATCGTTGCGTCAAATCTTAAAGTCCCATGTGCATGAACTATATGGCAACTGAACACCCCACCAACTATCGCAAATGTTATGACGAGGGGGAATGCCCATGAACGAACCCTTCCATCCCGGACTAACACAACAAACCACGCGTAATGTCAACGCCCGCCTTCATGGCACTCGTTTCCTACGACGACGCACGTGAAGCTAGCTATCCCGAATCTCCAACAATCTCGACAGTATATGATACAATCCTACATAACAATGGACCCCTTGGCACCTAATCATAGATGTTAGGATCCTTGAATTAAACATCAACTATCTAGCCGGTCCTGCTTCACCTATTTTAATCTGTTCCTAACCGACGGACATCATCCTAACCATGCGCCATCATTTCTCGCTGAGGGACTCCAATATCCGTTCCCGACAAATTCCTCACTACCCAAATGCCCTTCAAACTATCGATGAAACAATCACTTCTATCGAAACCACATGTGGCTTCATCTACGTCATTGTTGTCTCTATTGTTTTAATAAAATTTTCAATCCGACCATTCTCTGCTGGCTGACTTCAAGTCCTACTGCATGAAATAACTTCAATTTCAGTTCGGCGCTCCTTACTTACAATGTAAGAAACTGTCATTGTTACCTTGACCACTTCCTTATTAGTAGCAATACCAATATAGATCCGAACTCAAAAGCACGTTTTTATTTCTCGAGTCTTCCACAATGTCAATATCCTTGATATCCATGCGACCACCGTCTCTAATTGCACCTGAATGAATGATAACTTGCTGCGCATTAACTAATCTCTTAGATCCGAGCTATTCCAAATCTAAATTCCTCAAAATCACCAGGTATCGAATGATGTAACTGAGAGCGTGGTTCTTAAATACACTGAAGTAATTCAGGAAGTATTCGTTGAGCTTGTGCCAAGCTACGCTCCAAATTCCTAAACATTATCTCTGTTCCAAGCGACACACTCCAAGAGTAAGAAAACCCTACAGACTATTTAGAAATAGATATTTTCCGGAGTATTCCTTTCTAATCAACTAAGGTGGTCAAAGGGTAGTATAAGTCCCAGGGCGAAACGTGGATTGGTACCCACGATGGAGCATAAAACCTGGGAAATGCCTGCTGAACCAACACCAACAGCTCTACTACTAAACCCTATCTCCACCTCCACGTGGTGACCGCTGGGAACTCTTTTTTAACGAAAAGCTGCAGACGGAGAAGGATGAAGGCGAGTCTCCTGCGTCTAAAACCAGGACAAATTGTACCCACTGCTCCTACAGGTTGGGGGTTGGGTATGGCTGACAACCCTACACGGAAAACAACTTGTTACGAAGCCACAAGAGGAGCCTCGGACTGGACGGATTATACAACGACGAACCCGGCAACGACAAAGAATAACGATTTGCGCATTTTCTCATGGAACGTGCTCTCCCGGTACAGAGATGAAGCTAGTCGATACCCTGTCCTAATATAGGGCTGATATAACAGCATTACAGGAGCTGCGTTGGACAGGGACCGGTTTCCTGGAGAAGAGCCACTACACCATATATTAGCCATCCAGTGAACCATGTGCTCGGAGTATGTTTCTTAGTCAGCCAAAAAATGAAACCTGCTGTTATCGGCTTTGAAAACATAAGCGAACGGCAATGCACTCTGCGCTTGCGAGGCAAGTTTACAAATATAAGCCTCATTAACGTTCACGGCCCTAGAGAGGAGACTGCAGAGTCAGAGAGGGATACCTTCTACGAGGCAGCAAAACGAACCCTCAAAGCCTGTCCCAGATATGATATCAAAATCATACTTGGGAATAGCCAAGTAGGGAAGGAGCCCGTATTCAGGCGATACGTGGGCTCCCATAGCTTGCACCAAAATACAAACGATAACGGACTGCGCATCATTCAATTAGAAGTGTCACACGAAATGGTTGTTGGAAATACTTTGCGCGGAAAGTGGTCCACAAACATACGTGGGCCTCTCCAGACGGGACCGCTTTCAACCAAATTGACCACGTATTGATCGAACGCCGCCACCTCTCAGGCTTGATGAATGTCAGAACATATAGCGGGGGCCAATATAGACACTATCTCGTTGGCATGGTGCTGCGAGCTCGAATAACAATACCACCTAGAATCCCCTCTAACAATCAAGTGAGAGTTAACACTGAAGTCATCCACAACACAGCCCTCCGCAACACCTATAAGAGGGAAATGGATGCATCAATAACCGCAGTCAACAGAGGACCTGGAGATGAAACATCAACAAATGATCTTCATAATCACCTGAAGAACGTTATCGTGGATATGGCCACAAACATACTTGGCCCCAGCCGCAAAAGGAGTCAGAACGGCTGGTTCGACCATGAATGTAAGCTAGCAACGGAACGGAAGAACGCCGCATACCGAGTAATGTTGCATTCTCAAAGAACGCGGGCACGCGCAGAAACTTATCACGAACTCCGTCGAGCGGAGAAGCGATTTCACAGACGGAAAAAGGAAGCCTGGGAGAACCGACAAGTCTGTGAACTAGAAAAGTACAGAGAGCAACCGCACCAGGCCTAGAAGGCGCAAGTTTTACCAACAAGTCAGCAGGATGAAGCCTTATACACCTCGATGTTCATCCTGCCGAGACAAAGAGGGAAATCTGATTTCCGACAGAATGGGCATATTGGAGCGATGGGTTGAGTACTTTGAAGGCGAGTTGGAGATCCCGCCAACTGACGATGATGGACAAATACTGCCATCACCAAGTATAGGAGAAACAGTCCGTGCAATTCATCAGCTAAAAAATTATAAGTCGCCAGGAGCCGATGGAATTACAGCCGAATTGATTAAATATGGAGGCAACCAGTTACACCAAATAGTTCATCAACTTGTGCTCAAGGTATGGGACAGCGAATCAATGCCTGATGATTGGCAATGAGGCATTATCTGTCTCATACATAAAAAGGGAGATATCACACAGTGCAGCAATTATAGAGGTATCACGTCGCTGAGTACCATCTATAAGATATTCTCCGCTATCTTGCTAGGCTGGATAGCCCCATACACCCAGAACATCATTGGTCCATACCAAAGAGGCTTCACTCCAGGCAAATCATCAACAGATCAGATTTTCTCTCTAAGGCAAGCGATGGAAAAACTGTTGGAATATGGACAACAGTTGCACCATCTATTCATCGGCTTTAAAGCCGCCTATGATAGCATAGCCAGGGTAAAACTGTACACGGCCATGAGAGAATTCGGTATCTCGACGAAGCTAATAAGACTGACTAGGCTGACCCTGACCAGTATGCGAGGCCAGATAAAAGCAGCAGGATCACTCTCAAGATCATTCCACATCAACAACGGTCTACGACAAGCGGATGCCCTATCATGCGTCCTCTTTAACCTGGCCCTCGAGAAAATCATCCGTGATGCTGATGTAAATGCAAGAGGTACGATTCTCTTTAAGTCCAACCAACTACTGGTCTATGCTGACGATATCGACATCATGGGAAAAATGACACGACACGTACAAACTGCCTTCATCTAGATCAAGCAGGCGGCCATTAAGGCGAGATCTTGGGCTGCACATGAATGAAGGCAGGACAAAATATAGGGTGGCAACGTCAGAACCGAAGACGAACCAACCAACAACATCAAACCGCACTGGTCAAACAGGAAGAATAAGGATAGAATAATACAATTTCGAGACTGTGGACAATTTCTCCTATCTAGGGTCGAAAATCACAACCGATAACAGCTACCATGACGAAATCCGCGCACCGTTGCTGTCAGCCAACAGAGCCTATTTCAGCTTACAAAAACTGTTCCGCTCGAAGCGTCTCACCATAGGGTCAAAGTTCTTACTGTACAAGACTTTGATCTTGCCAGTCCTCATGTATTCCTCGGGTTCTTAGCAAAGAAAAATTACGAACTCTTGGCCGCGTTCGAGAAAAGAATCCTCCCAAGAATTTTTGGCCCCCTACATGAGGATGGCCGATTCCGTAGCCTACACAATAACGAAATCTATGAGCGATATCATGACCGTCCGATTGTGGATAAAATCCAGCTCAATAGGTTACGGTGGGTGGGTCACTTAATCCTTATGGATGAGGATAATCCCACCCGGAAAGTTTATAAGGGCAATATCTATGGTAGAAAAAGAAGACGAGGCAGACCCTGCCTAAGATGGAGCGATGACGTAGGTCAGGAAGCCAACAGCTTTTAGGGATATCGAATTGGTGGACCTCGGCGCAAAACCGGGATGTCTGGAGTTCCTTATTAAGGTAGGCCTAGACCGGATACCGGTTGTTGCGCCTTTGATGATGATGATGAATCAACTACCTGCAACTGGACAAAGTGGCAATGATGTCCTACCTGAAAATAACTCTCCGCCTGAATGGGCAAACGTCCTTGTAAACCTCTTTCGACACTGCATAATATTAATCATTGGCACGAGAATCCAATTAGATCTGCGCATTGGAGCGTGCTAGAGCACATGATTGAGAACATTCTGATTGTACAATAGTACACTAAATGACTAAAATTGATAGACCAGTAGCTTACTCCAAACTGCAATTTTATTTTATTGTGTATATATATATTTCGGGAGCAACTTACTCCCTTCATCAGTACAAAGCTTTGTTGCTCCCGAAATATATATATACACAATAAAATGAAATTGTAGTTTGGAGTAAGCTACTGGTCTATCAATTTTAGACTTAATAACAAAAATATAAGACAATATCTAACCTCTCCTAAATGATTACGGTACACTGCAGGAGGTAACGAGGTCAGCATTGCGCTCGACCGTGGTTATTACACTGATTTGATTTAAGGACTCATTCACAGGTGAGTCGATTGATATCCGACATCCGGTTGCAAAACAAGTTCCTGTATCACCAGTGAGCTTTGAACCGCCACCATCCGCTGCAATAGCGCTACCTTAACTCCACATGTTTGAATAAACCTTTGAAGCGGAAGTTTTGTTTGATCTGGTCGGGTCCAACCTCAAGTAGATGTGAATTAAGGATCCTTCATATCAAATCGTTAAGATTCAGCCTGGCTTGCATTTAAAATACTGGTGGTTGTTGGGTAGAATTCACACCCCTGTCATGTTTGCGATTATATAAAATGGAGCGATTTCCATCTGTTGTTTCAGTCACGCTGCTTCCAAGGCCGAAGTGCCCTGGACGAAACAGTTAGTCATCTTTCTTTCTATTTTGTAAAACTGAAGTCAATGCATAAATCATCTCCCTCAAATTTACAGCCGGGCTGCTCCAGCGCCTACTCCTCTCAACCACAATCTGTCATTATATTCATTCACTAATTAACTTCACCAATTCCATAGCAAGTCCCAATGTCCATTAAGCATTCCTGCTCCCACTCCCAGCCGGAATCAGATGGTTTAAGAGGAAATTGCCAAATCATCGAGCGCGAAGTGGTGGATAGGTGAATGCCTATTGGTATGTAGATATGTGCTCATGAACCTTCTTTCCTGAATGTGCATGGGTACGTGCTTGCTCATCTCTGGTGTGGACCAAAATGGCCATGGGAAGGATACCCAGAAAATATGTAAACCGAACATGGAAGTAGAGAGAAGATGTAAACTTAAGGTGCTGTACCGGCGGTTCCCGGTCCCCGATAACTTGGCTGGCATCTAATGCTAGTGATTTAGATTTGGATAAAAAGGTTTTCAAGCGAAATAAGATCTTGCCGAGAGTACCAATAACGGAAGCAAAAAATGATGGGGTGAGGGGAAATCGCTTGTCGACTAAATCGGTTTCAACACCTACTTTATTTGTCCAAGAATACTTTAAGATCAAGTAATTGATCCACCCAGGAAAAACTCTCCTCTGCCAAAAACGACAAAACATCAAATTAGGAAAGACGTTACATGTTAAGTATGAAGCAGTGTTTAAAAAGGATAATACGCCCAAGGCTCATAGAGCACAGAACCCTGATATTGAGGAACTACCCTTCATGCAGCTTGGTGTTGGCGTACCACATGCATCAAGCTATTAAAAACATGGTGAGATCCATTAGGAATATTACGTTTAAATTGAAAAAGCCAACTTGGGCAAAACTGACCGCTTTCGTAACTAAGATAAGAACCCTCTTGTGGAGAATGTCGCAATACGGGACAAATTTGCACAGCGTTGAAAGAGCAATTTAAGTAGGAGGAAGTGGCTGAAGAATCCGTTGTGAGTCTAAGAAAAGTCTATGGTAGTACTTAAATGGCCAGAGCCACAGCGCAGAAGCTATTAATAATAATAATCGTTGGCGCAACAATCCATATTGGATCAGGGCCTTGAAGTGTGTTAGAGCACTTCATTCAAGACCGTAACGGTACACTAGGAGGCAATGTGGTCAGCATTGCGCTCGCCCGAGATTGTTACCCTGATTTGACTCAGGTACTCATTCACAGCTGAGTCGACTGGCATCCGACGTCAAATCACGATGCAAATTCCACTGCCACCAGTGAGATTTGAACCGCGACTTTCCGTATGACAGCCTAGTGCTCTAACCACTGAGCTATCCGGACAGAAGCTATTGGCGGCAGAAAAAGTTTGAAAATAATGGGTTCTCTACCTCCTGTGAGAATAGATTTCATTAAAAAGATGGATCAAAAGCCTCATATTTGGACACATTGATCGCTCTGTTCCATGCAGAAGGTGCGGGGAGAGAGATCATATTGCGAAGGAATAGGGACCCCAAATGCATATTGTGCACAGAAAAGAAAGGACGGGAATATATGGGCTCTCAAATGGGGAAGCAAAGAGAATAACGCAAAGGACCGTAGTATATTAGAGGCTTTTGCGCAGTTAAATATAATTCCGGCCAAAGAAGGTAATGCAAATATGTACCCTTCGAAAACCAGGGTCAACTTCATCCTGAGACCTGGCCTTTGTTAGCCCTGCACTCACGCGTTGGATTTCCTGGCACGTTAGAGAGGATTACACCCAAGTGGTCACCAGGTGATTCAGTGCGGAAGCAATCGCGAGGCTTTCAAATCGCCATCGCCGAATCCACCGTTGTTTCGGCCGGCCTTTTGGTCACTTACCATTGACTTCGATGTTCAAACCAATCTTGGCGAATGAATTCTTGGTAACGTGAATTACCTGAGCATACCATCGAAGACGCTCTCTCGCAATTTTTACACGATCGGTGCAACTCCACATCAGTCGCGGATATCCTCATTTTGGATGCAGCGCGTTAGTCCTACGTAACATCTTCGTCTCTATTACCGCAAGACGCTACTCATTGCCTTATGGTAGAAGACCAAGCTATTGGTGGAATATGAACTGGTCCGCCTTCGATTAAGCTGCCTTCGAGGGATGATCAGGAGGTGGTAAATATGGTTAAACAGTGCAAAAAAAGTATGCATACAGGGAGGCCCAACAAAAATTTCAAGCTGTCCATCCAGTGAGGCGAATGTAAACCAGTGGGGAAGCGCTTACAGAGTTATGGTGCAACGATTCAGAGGCCGATCATCTCCGCAGATTACGTGCCCGATCCTCTTGTTGAAAATTTCCCAGGGATTATTCCCCGAGCAACAGGAGGTTCGCTGATACCTTTCAGAGATTTATGAATTGGACGGCGATTGTGACAGTAACCACGGACCAGCGTTTGGAGATCTGCAGCAGAATTGTGAGAATAAAGCTACGGGCCTGGAAGGAATACCGAATAGGACCCTTAATCTCGTCGTGAAATTCAGACTGTAAATGTTTGCTGCGTCGTTCGATGCGTCTTCTAGACAGTCTTAGTAAAATATCAGAACAGACAATTTATAGTAGATTGCTCCCATTTGTTGAGAGCGGTCTTTCGACAGTATGGGTTCCGTAAAGCCAGATCAACTATTGATTACTGGCTTGGCCGAAAATGGAGTTCACCAAAAGGGTAGTACAATCAAATATTCCGCTAATGGGAGCCGTATACAAAAGTCCCTGCCGACGAATGATATTCCCACCTATTTCTATGTCATTATGGATAGCTACTTGCGAGAATGGAGAATGGTCTTGTATGACAACGATCAGGGATCTTAGGAGTACGTTGTCTCTACAGAACTACACTGGTTGTGGTTGCAAAGCATCTAGAAGATACTGTGTTGTGTTCATGCGAAACAATCAGTACTGTTAAGGCTTAGTTGGCTAGCACTAAGTTGGCTTCAACAGTAAACAAGTTGGGAAACCGGAAGCTGGACGCTTCATGTATGAAAGGCATTGTGTATTCCTTTTATAAAGACAGTTGAGTATGCATTTCTCCCATTAGTACGTAGCACGTTATATATGCATACATTTTGTGAAAATATCCATTTTCAAGTGATATTGACATTCAAAGTCTTGAATTTGCATGGAAGTGACAACTTTGACCTATTATAACTTTGTTAGTAATAGTGCGAATGGCCCAAAACTTGGTAGGATCATGCTCTATATTATAGTCTACGTCACGACTTCGTCGAACTAGTATGAACTCGGTATTTCGGTTGGGTAGTTTCTGAAAACGGGTCCGTTAAATGAATGATCACTTTCGACCCCCGTTCTCCCCACCTTTCTGACAGATGTGAAAACTAAGACCAGCATCGGAAAGTGCTAATCGAGATCTTGCATTTGATGACTATATTTGGTGAAAAAATTGCACCCCCTTTGCATATATGGGGAACCCATCGCCCCCCCCCCCCTAAGATTTGACCTAGAATGATGTAATGCACTGAATGCCTGTTCACAGTTTCCACCTTTCCACCAAATTTGGTGTCAATCGCCACAACAATTTCCGAGAAAAATGCGTGTGACAGACAGGCAGATAGGCAGTAAACCGATTTTAAGAAAGTTTTGATTTAGACACTCCCCGAACGCCGAGTATCAATCTCGTAACTGTCAGACACGTAGTGATATTTGTAGAAAGGTGTCAATTACACCCCCAACCCGTAGTTAGCGAGTATCTAAAGATTGAGGTTAGCGAAAAAAGTCTGCTCCGGAAGAATTAGTATTCATAAATCCTTATCATAAGGTTTTCTTAGGTTAAGTATGTTTTAAAATTGTGACGTCCATTATTTATGAATTAAAAAAAAAACAAACAAGCAAACACATAGGCAAATGAGGACGCTAGAATTGATCCTACACAAGTTATCTGTCCATCCCATAAAACTGCTACTCTAATTTTAGATGCGTAGTTGCACCCGCTGTTGCGCATTTAAGGTTTTATGTCAAACACGACCTTAATAAATCAGTTCAATGTCTCTTTGTCTGTTTCTGTGACTGTCTGTCCGTCTGTCACACGTGATTTACCCCGCTGAAGCTATTGGCACGAAATTTGGTGAGAATATGTGGTTTGTGAATCGCTGTACGTGCTCCTCATATATGGGAAAGGGGGAGCCAAATTGTTCTCACAGAATATGGCTATGTGGGACACCAAACGATAATGACATTATTTCTGATATTGGGTGAAGCGCAGGAGGAGTAACGACCCCAAATGTGTGCCCGAAATTCCCCTTAAGATCATTCTAGATGTAGAAAACTTGGTATCACCATATGTGATAATATAGGACATAATTCTTTAACGCAATCTCACTATTGCTAACAAAGTTATAGAAGGTCAAAATTCTGTATACCCGTAGCCATCTATGACATCATCATCATATACATAAAGTAAATTAACATCACACGACATCTATCGGCGGGCCGTAGTAATTTGAATAGGTATACTCTCCGCTCTTCGGTAGTTGACGGACTCACTTGTATTAACTGAAACCAGTCTGGGTGCAAACCTGCCGCTTTCGAGCAATAATTCATACCCTTGTGGGGGACGCGGGACGGGCTTCGGTCTCGCTGCTCCTCAGGATGGAGATGTGAGGCGGCATCCGAAGAGATCGCTTGCGATCGAAACCTCCCAGCCACAACAATTTTTTGCGGGTGGTATTCCATGCAGATGGATAACTGTATATCTGTGTTAGTACCAGCGATATTCAATTTTTGTACTTATATGTGCACATATGTATGTTTTGGTGCATGTATCCGGGTATCCTAGTATTTCCTATCAACAGCTTTACGTCTTTGGTTTTAACAGATGGCATTGTCTCTGAACTCCACGAAGGTGTTGCATTTCCGGTATCGTAGGAATTTGACCTCGAAGTCTGCCTCACCATCTTTCATCTTGGTGATTCCATCAACGTATACTTAAGACAATCATCTAAAACAGGAGGGCGGAATAATTGTGCAAAGTGATCAGACTCAACACCAAACAGATCCTCATCCATATTTACATCATCATCCATTATAAACAAAAGAGAAACAACTGCTTACTGCATAATGAAAATCACAATGAAAAGTTTCATTGTGCTCCGGACATCTCTGTGTCAAAGAACCAGAATTGGCCAAAATCATAATCATGATTATGACTACGATTATGTTTGCGATTATAATCGGAAAGTAGCGTGATTCTGTGATTACACGATTGTTATCATAATCGCAAGCAACCTAATCATGAAATCGTAATCACCGTAGTCATAATCATGGAATTATATGAAATCTCCCTAGTTGGAATCGATGTTATTTGTGATTTGTGCAGTTGCTAACTTGTTTACTAAGCGGCTGGTGTACAGCTGAAAACAACAGAGCTGCTGCTCTCGATTTTTAGGGTGTAAATGTTGGGGGAAAAGAGTGGCCGTTCGCAGAAGTGAAATCTCGGAAAGCATAATTTCCACACGGTCAATATTGTGACCTTTTCGGGGTTTTAGTTGGCAGATAATTCTCAAACAGCAATCCTTTTCTCAGAATCTATGACTTAAAACCCCTAACTTTTCTAGTCGAAACTTCTTCGCGAGCGCAACCATACCACCCGAACAATATAGAAAATTTTCAAAGACGGTAACCCTGCCTATAAATTCTAATAAGTCAACGGCGTCAACACTCTGCCCAAAACATCTGCAAAGGAGATGAACAACCGGCACAGAACCCCCTCATTAGCCAACCCGAAATCGTACTATTGATTACATGTAAAGCTTCACAGACTACGTATTCCTATTTTCGCTGCTTTTAATTGGCAATTACCGTATTAACCAAATAATGGTCATCATCATCATCAACGGCGCAACAACCGGTATCCGGTGTAGGCCTGCCTTAATAAGGAACTCCAGACATCCCGGTTTTGCGCCGAGGTCCACCAATTCGATATCCCTAAAAGCTGTCTGGCATCCTGACCCACGCCATCGCTCCATCTTAGGCAGGGTCTGTCTCGTCTTCTTTTTCTACCATAGATATTGCCCTTATAGACTTTCCGGGTGGGATCCGAACGGTCATGGTATCGCTCATAGATTTCGTCATTGTGTAGGCTACGGAATCGGCCATCCTCATGTAGGGGGCCAAAAATTCTTGGGAGGAACGCGGCCAAGAGTTCGCAATTTTTCTTGCTAAGAACCCAAGTTTCCGAGGAATACATGAGGACTGGCAAGATCATAGTCTTGTACAGTAAGAGCTTTGACCCTATGGTAAGACATTTCGAGCGGAACAGTCTTTGTAAGCTGAAATAGGCTCTGTTGGCTGACAACAACCGTGCGCGGATTTCATCATCGTAGTTGTTATCGGTTGTGATTTGCGACCCTAGATAGGAGAATAATAATAATAATAATGTTGCACAACATTAATTCCCAACGGGAATGTTTATGTCTCAAATGCACCAAGTAATATTTTGCTACAGGCCTATCTCAATCCTGTCATCCTCCGCAAAGACATTCGAGCGGATCATCAAACACATTATTGACGAGCACTGTGACTCCAACCATTCAATTCCAATTCGCCAACCGACCCAAACACTCGGTTGAGCATGCACTACTCGTGCTCAAATCGGACGTCCTCCTCGGCTTCAACAGGAACGCACCGACCATAGCCTGTCTCCTCGACATAAGGAAAGCTTTCGACTCCGTATGGCAATACGGACTCGCATACAAGCTTTCCGAAGTCCTCCAGTTCCATCCGCACCTCTGCAAGCTAATTCTTAGCTTTCTTGATGAGCGGGAATCCCAAGTCCAACTCCGTGAAAACCTCTTCCCCATATTCTTGCCCGGTTGGCATCCCTCAGTGATCAGTCCTCTCCGCTACCCACTTCTCCCTGTTCACCGCACATCTTACCAAACCAACTCCACACCCAAATCCTCCAATACGCGGATGATCTCATCCTCTACACCTTCACCGAAACATCCCAGCCGGCGAAGTTCCCCTGAATTCCTATTTGGACGAGCTCTACCGGTATTTCACCCGCTGCAAACTATCCCCAAACCCACAAAAATGCGAGACCATCGTATTCTGCGGTACCTCTAAGATGACCCCGAAAATGAGGAGCGACATATCAACCCTATCCCTGAAGATCCACAACGGCAACATCCCAATCGTTAAGGAAGTCACCTACCTTGGGGTGACAATGAATTCCCGACTATCCCACCTCCCACATATCACGAAGGCACTAAGCGCAACTAGTGCCTTCAAATCACTCTACCCAATCCTAAAATACAGTAGCCCAACACCTCAGAAAGTCAAGCTGTTTTGCTACAAACCGCTTACTCGTCCCCTCCTCATTTTCGGCTTCATCTTCTGGTCCGACACTTCCCCCACCAAATCGAACGACTCCGCCGCAAAGAGTGCAGAATCCTACGCCACTGTTCCAATAACTACAAGAACGAAGACCGCTCCAAATACATGTCCAACCAGATCCTCTACGACTCCTGTCAAACGCCCGGAATCGACGCCATCCTAGCCTGTCATGCCCTCAAATTCCTAGACAAATCCATATCACATCCAAATCCACTTATCTCCCAAGCCATGCAGATCGAGATCGTCGAAGAGAATTTTCTACGAACTCAACTGTTCCCTCAAATCCTCCGATCTCTACAGTTCCGTAACCTCCTTTTCGACCCCGGCGGTAGAGTAATCTTCTACAACGGCATTTACTCCTCATCCCAGTTTTCAAAACCCACCCATCTTCAGCGCCACTCCTAGCTTCCTTTCCTAAACCCCTCCCGCATGTCCCCCATCCCAACCCACATCCTAGCTCCTTCCCCCGCCCGTGGAGTTTTTTTTCGACTTTTCCTTCAAAACACTTTCAAAATTTTTGTAATTTCTTCTCTAGTGGTAAGTTAGTTTAAGCCATAGTTTTTACCTTAGATTAAGCTAGACTGTTAAGGTAGTGCATAAGTTAGGTTAATTTAACTATGTAGTGTTATAGATGAAATAAAAAATGTTGTTTTTGGTTTTTATATCAAATTTGCGGCTCAACACCTTCCACGTCAAGAGTTGAACAAATGATGTTGCTTGCTTGACCGGTACGTGGATGGTGCTTTCACTGGACTGATCGTGGATGACGGTCTTAAGATAACATCTTTAGATCATGATCATGATGAATTATTATTACATAACTATAATTGCAGTGATCATGATGAGATTAGACAATTTCGGTTGTGGTTGCAGTACAAACATAAATTTATGCATATATCAATCACTATTTCGGCTTGCTGTGTTCATGCTAGTAGATATGTACATGCCTACAAACTATAAAGTGCAAACAACCCCTCGCGGTACGCATATTGATTACCCGAAATGGGGATGAGGCCAATTGCTTTCAATTCGTGGGCATATACATAAAAACATATCAACGAGCGCGGGCGTAGCAAGCCGAAATAATAAATTGGAATGCGCACAATTACCTATACCAATATTCCCAATTCATTAACATACATACATATATATGCTGACATCATATAGCCACCCTCATATGTCTGTCTGATGCCTGAGAAAGACACAGACGTTTGTCCGACAAGCACATTTGTTTATTTGTTACAGAGATTTGCCTGGAACCAATGAATGTTTATTGAAACAGACATTTGTCTAGAACAGGCACACACATTTGTCTAATAGTGTTTCTAATACGCGTATGTTGTCAATACTCCAAGCAATACTCTGTCGTGCCGGGCCGT
The DNA here is from genome assembly GCF_905115235.1 of Hermetia illucens. Taxonomy (NCBI): domain Eukaryota; kingdom Metazoa; phylum Arthropoda; class Insecta; order Diptera; family Stratiomyidae; genus Hermetia; species Hermetia illucens. Next base: position 75,487,672 of record NC_051852.1, read on the forward strand.
TGTGGGTGGGCATTAGCCTCAAATGTACCAAATTAAATCATCTTAAAGATCTAAATAGCATACCAAAAGCAAAATAATGGCTCAAACCAATTCCAAAAGTGCAAATTTTTGATCTGTAGTAACTCGGCCGCCCCAAACTAAACTCAAAATCGACTCACTAAGTGCATTTATTGTAATTACTTTCACTTCATCCACTGTTGCATAATCACGAGAGCTTGATTATGATTACAATCATGTAATCTTGAAATTCGTAATCGTGACTATGATTTTGTCCAACTTTATAAGGAACCCCATAAGAGCAATTTTGATTTCTGAAAAGCCAAAGTCGGGCAAAATCTTAGAGATACATGCACAATGGAGTGCGATAAGAGCCGATTGAATAAAATAATTACTTTCAAATATTAAATGTAAAATCCGTTTAAATGAAAATCTTCGTTTCACGATACAAAACCGCACTTGACCTCGTGCAGTCTGTCACGCAGCTAGTGGGAAGAGCACGATTCCTGGATTAATCCTGGCTTTATTTGGGGTCGCCGTTGCACAAGACCTCTCGGCTCGCTAGGTGCACCGACTGCTTCACTGTGCCCCATGTTTCATTGTCCCCTACCCTCCCCTAAGTGTGAAGTGCACATTTTTTTATTATAATTGGTTGCCCGTTATTAAATGGCAAGACAGGTAAGAAGCTGACGCACATTTCATGAAAGCAACTTGGTCCTCGGAATGGCACAAGTTGCTCTACTTTAAATTTTCATTTGGCTGCATACTTTCCCTTCCGTTAATATTAACTGATCCAAGTGAGTCTTGTATGTCGACTAATCAAATCTTTGTTAACTACTCAGTCAATATTTGAAGACGTTAATGCTCAAATTTCAATGCACACAGTAGCATATACCGTGCATATATGTACGTAGACGGAGGGCACATTAGAATAGACTGATTACTTAGAAAACTCTTTATTTGTGCACAATTCAAGCATTCTTTAGTGTAAGTGGCATATCCCTTTACGCTCACAGAATTCTAATTAAGTTGAAATCAAAGACCGGTCGCCCAAGTGGCAGTTCCCATTGAGAATAGCCACTACCGCCCAGGACCTTCATGCACTTTCTTAAAATGTACGTACAAGAATTCACCGAACTACCCCATGAATATTAATATTGTGTTAATACCTCATAAACATTTTATCCACATTTGCTCCAACAACTTAAATTTATTGACTCATTTATCATTCAATGTCATTGTCCCATAAAACTTTTGTCGGACGGGGAAGCGAATCCATTTCAATTTCCCCTAATATTTCCCAAATATTTCAAAGTTTTCATGTGCGTAATGTTTTCATCTTTCAATCCCATATATACATAAGTAGACCTACAAGCGCATGTACATATATACAAACAAGCTAGAAGGCATCAGATGCTTTTTCAATCGTAATCCATTAAATAAACATTATGAGGTGGTCCTATTTTTAAGTTTTCGTCCCGTTTGGATTTTTCCACCTTGCTTATGTGAACATATAGTAATTTACAAACATAATGTAGCACACATATACACGCACGCATCTATTTCTACTCAATATTGAATATTCTCAGTTTTGTAGTGTGCAAAAAAGCAAAAGCCAGATAATTATCAAATAATCGTCCTCATGATTAGCAACTTCAAAATAGAAACGGCAAAAATGTGAGATTCCTGTTGGGGGCCAAATGGTCTCGAGAACTATGTATACCCACCAACTTTCAGTTTACATACATATAATCGCTGGGACGCCCACATAGTATTCAGCGTGAATGTGATGTAATTTACTGTGTTCGGAGCAGAAGACAGCCGGCATGATGAACTTCATGTGCTTTTGGATTGTTGCCAAAATGTTGTCATAGACGTATTTATTAAACATCGCTTTTATCTCTGCAATTCCGAAAAAAATGAAAACGGGGCATATAGCATACATACATATGATTGTTTTAATTCGTCTAAGTGAGGCGTGCCTCCGGGCCATCCTAGTGCACTTCTAGTGATGTAGTTCAATAACCTACAGGACTCCTCGAAGAGCTAGCACTTGACTGCTCTACGACCTACCCGTCGACTATATTAGACAGAGCTGGCTACTTGAAAGTTTACATGACTCGCTGCAAAAAAAATTTTTTACTGGAAATGGTTGGAACGGTGTCGGTGAAGCAACGGCCGGACAGTCAGTGGAAGACTAAAGCGTGGGGGAGGGTTGTCAAACGTGTCAAATTTCCATCATCATCATCAACGGCGCAACAATTGGTATCTCCAGACATCCCGGTTTTCCGCCGAGGTCCACCAATTCGATATCCCTAAAAGCTGTCTGGCGTCCTGACCTACGCCATCGCTCCATCTTAGGCAGGGTCTACCTCGTCTTCTTTTTCTGCCATAGATATTGCCCTTATAGACTTTCCGGGCTGGATCATCTTCATCCATACGGATTAAGTTACCCGCCCACCGTAACCTATTGAGCCGGATTTTATCCACAATCTGACGATCATGGTATCGCTCATAGATTTCGTCATTGTGTAGGCTACGGAAACATCCATCCTCATGTAGGGGGCCAAAAATTCTTCGGAGCATTCTTCTCTCGAACGTGGCCAAGAGTTCGTAATTCTTCTTGCTAAGAGCCCAAGTCTCCGAGGAATACATGAGCACTGGCAAGATCATTGTCTTCTATAGTAAAAGCTTTGACCCTATGGTGAGACGTTTCGAGCGGAACAGTTTTTGTAAGCTGAAATAGGGTCTGTTGGCTGCCAACAAGCGTGCGCGGATTTCATCATCGTAGCTGTTATCGGTTGTGATTTTCGACCCTAGATAGGAGAAATTATCAACGGTCTCAAAGTTGTATTCTCCTATCCTTATTCTTCTTCGTGTTTGACCAGTCCGGTTTGATGTTGCTGGTTGGTTTGTTTTCGGTGCTGACGTTGCCATCATATACTTTGTCTTGCCTTTATTGATGTGCAGCCCAAGATTTCGCCTTGATAGCCGCCTGCTCGATCTGGATGAAGGCAGTTTGTACGTCTCGGATCGTTCTTCCCATAATGTGGATATCGTCAGCATAGACCAGTAGTTGGGTGGACTTGAAGAGGATCTCTTGCATTTACATCAGCATCATGGATCACTTTCTCGAGGGCCAGATAAAAGAGGACTCATGATAAGGCATCCCCCTGTCGTAGACCGTTGTTGATGTCGAATGGTCTTGAATGTGATTCTGCTGCTTTTATCAGGCCTCGCACATTGGTCAGGGTCAGCCTAGTCAATCTTATCAATTTCGTCGGGATACCGAATTCTCTCATGGCCGTGTACAGTTTGACCCTGGCTATGCTATCATAGGCGGCTTTAAAGTCGATGAATAAATGGTGCAACTGTTGTCCATATTCCAAAAGTTTCTTCAACGCTTGCCGTAGAGAGAAAATCTGATCTGTTGATGATTTGCCTGGAGTGAAGCCTCTTTAGTATGGACCGATGATGTTCTGGGCGTATGGGGGTATTCGAGCAAGATAGAGGAGAATAACTTATAGATAGTACTCAGCAACGTGATACTTCTATAATTGTTGCACTGTGTGATATCTCCCTTTTTATGTATGAGACAGATAGTGCCTCATTGCCAATCGTCAGGCATTGATTCGCTGTCCCATACCTTGAGCACAAGTTGATGAACCACTTGGTGTAACTGGTCGCCTCCATATTTAACCAATTCGGCTGTAATTCCATCGGCTCCTGGCGACGTATGGTTTTTAAGCGATGAATCGCACGGAATGTTTCTCCTATACTTGGTGGTGGCAGTATTTGTCCATTGTCTTCAGCTGCCGGGATCTCCAACTCGCCGATGTTCTGGTTGTTCAGTAGCTCATCTAAGTTCTCAACCCATCGCTCCAATATGCCCATTTTATCGGGAATCGGATTTCCTTCTTTGTCTCGGCAGGATGACCATCAAGGTGTATAAGGCTTGCTGACTTGTTGGTAAAACTTTCGAATCTGGTGCGGTTGCTCCCTATACGTTTCTAGTTCGCAGACTTGCTGCTTCTCCCAGGTTTCCTTTTGCCGTGAAATCGCTTCTCCGCTCGACGGAGTTCGTGATAAGTTTCTGCGCGTGCCCGCGTTCTTTGAGAATGCAACATTACTCGGTATGCAACATTCTTCGTTTCGTTGCTGGCTTACATCCATCGTTAAACCAGCCGTTCCGCCTTTTTTGCGGCTGGGGCCAAGTATCAATGATAACGTTCTTCAGGTGGTTGTGAAGATCATTTGTTGATGCTTCATCTCCAGGACCTCTGTTGACTGCAGTTATTGCGGCATCCATTTCCCTCTTATATGTGATGCGGAGGGCTGTGTTGTGGATGGCTTCAGTATTCACTCTCACCTGATTGTCAGAGGGGATTGTAGGTGGTGTCGTAATTCGAGCTCGGAGCACCATACCAACGAGATAGTGGTGCGAGTCTATATTGGTCCCCGCTATATGTTCTGACATTCATCAAATTTTGGTCAGAAATAAACTGACTTCTGCACGGCTGCATTTTTGCATATGTATAAAGTGAAGACCCACATGTAAAGGACAAATGTTGCCAGATGCCTAGGTGGAAGATAAAGGCCTGTCAGAAGGCTTAAATTTGCAAAAACACGTAAAATTTGTCTATTAAAAAGTACTTGATAATTCGCATTTGTATCATTCACTGGTAGATTAAACTACCTGCAAACATAATTATTTTATTTATGAGAAAGTACCAAAATTGATACGTGATATTTTCATCGCTGCTATATGCGGATATGTCGCCGTCAACTGGAAATAACAAGCATGTTACGCGATAACGGCTTTACGGTTTCTCGCCAGGGCAGAAGTATGAGGTTAGGCCGCATCTGACGATTTGCTTTTCCCCTGGTAAATAAACCGCAAAGCCGTCATCGCGTAATATTTTTAAAGTTTGGGCGCTAAGCCCTAAACGAGGAGTCCGTAGGCGAAAAAAGAGGGAATAAGTTGCTGCCCATTTGGCCCGGTCCGGCATCAAGTAGATGCGGACTTAGAACCCCGCAATTCTTAAGAAAATAATAAGCCGTTAAGTAAATTTAATGAATTGTGGGTACAACAACCCTGCCGAATTGAAAATTATCTTCGGAATCGTCGCGATCCAAGATAACATTCTTTACTGACCTTCTTTGCGGTTACCAACCGCAATCTATCTAACCATCTACATTCGTACTGATCATCTGCTAACAGCCATCCCAAAGTTTCGGTCAGCATTTCTCCATAAATGCGAAATATAGTGTGGCCTTTTTAAGGTTTTGTTTGCAAAACAAAACCTTATTACAATCGATTCAATATCTGTCTGTCTGTCTGTCACACGCACTTTTTAGAAACCGCTATACCGATTGAGACGAAATTTAGTGAAAAAGTGGGAGCTACGAACACCCAGCAATGCACTGAGTTACATCTTTCTACGTTGACGCATACATGCAAAAGGATGTAAACTTTTTTTCACCGAATGTAGTCATCATTCATCAGATGAATGTTCTTGATTAGTAATTTTCGATACCAGCCTTAGTTTTGACATTTGTTGGTGGGGAGTGCAGGGGGTCGAAAGTGATAATTTCTTCATTGAACCCAATCTCGGAAACTGCCCAACCGTCTCTATACGGTGTCCAGTATTCAAAATACTCTCCATATCGATTCTGGTCAAATTAAGTTAATAATAGTGTATTACTGTTTTTTTGGAAAAATTGACTAGAAATCCCCTTAATTTTATCCTAGAGTTATAAAGTTACGGTAATATGGATTATAGTGTGAAGCATGTTATCCCCCAATTTGGTCAAAACCGTGCTATTAGTAACAAAGTTACAAAGCTCAAAGTTATCTTTACTGTGTACTGTAACTCAAAATACTAAGTGGTAGTCTATGCTAATTGTATATACATTATGGACTACGTAGATAAGAAACAAACAAAACCTTTCATACCTGAAGCGCCAAGCTTCCGGTTTCCCGGAAATTCCGACCACTCTAAATAATGTTTCATCGGGAAGGGGATTTTCAAAATTTGTTGTATCTTGCAAATTTTTGTCTCTTTTTAAGGTTTTGTGTAAAACAAAACCTTATTAAAATCGGTTCAATGTCTGTCAGTCTGTCTGTCACACGCATTTTTCTACAAAACGGCTAAACCCCATACATGCAAAGGGGGGATTCAAAAAATTTTTTTACCGGATATAGTCGCGTAGGGTATCAAATGAAAGGTTTCGATTTGTACTTTCCGAAACTGAGATTAGTTTTAGCATAAATTGCAAAGTGCGTGAGTAAGGAGTCAATATGTACGCATTTAAAATGAGACAGGACTCATTTTCGAAAAATACCCAACCTAAAAATCCGAAAAAATCTAGGCCTCAAAATATGTCCCATTCCGATATCTGCTCAAATAAACTCACTAATAGTATATTATCACTTTTTAAAAATTGACTAAAAAGCACCCCTTAAGTTCATCATAGGTGTACTAAATTTTGCACTGACATAGAGGATAGCCTCATGCATACACATGCCAAGGTTCATGCAAATCCAACTATTAGCGTCAAAGTTATAGCAGTTAAAACTTATCAATTTCGTGCGAATTAACAGCATCTTAAGCCATACAAATAAGATGCTGACGTCGTAATTAATGAGAATAATCGACATTCGAGTGAAACATTAAAATTCTATTCAAGAAGAATCCAATTCTCCCCAGCGTTTTTTTAAATTTGAATTTAAGGTTACATTCTTGGCATTTGCTAATAATATTAAACTCAGTATGAAGGGTATGAGGTTGACTATTATCAATAGAGGGTTTTCCATCAAATGATTTATTTAAATGGCCTTCTAAAAAATAAAGGGCAATGGAATTTTTAGCTATGTGATAGGAGCTGTCGTGCAGTCGTCGCTCCTCACCTCTTTTTCTTTTTCTTCAGCCTTTGTCCTGCTCACAAGCGGGGTCGGCTCGTCGTGATCGGTTTCGTCATTTAATTTTATCAAGTGCCTGGTCAGGATATAATCGCGAGGCTTTTAAACCCCTATCCAGCGTATTAAGCCACCTTTGTTTCGGCTGGCTTTTCGGTTGCTTACCATTGACTTCGTTGTTCAGACTAATGTTAGTAAGTGAATTCTCGTTGGCGTAGATTACGTGACCATACCATCGAAGACGCCTCTCTCGCAGTTTTTCCACGCAAGACGCCATTCATTCTCTTTTATAGTCGGCCAACACTCAAAACTATAGAGAGTGGTAGACGGACGACATTGCAGTAAATTTTAGATTTGGGACGTGCGCTGATACGTCGATCACAAAGAAAACCAGTTGTGGAATGCAACGTCATCCAGGTTGCGTTAATGCGTGAGGCAATTTCATTACGCAGTTCTCCATTGGCTGATAGCATTGACTCGAGATGTTTAAATCCCTGAGCTCTGGAAATGGCAGTAATCTGCCCCTCGAGATATTTAAATCACTCATCATCTGGCATACTCGAAATGGGTTTCGGCGGTATTCTTGCCATAATTAAGCAAATTTTCAATATACGGTCTGTGTTGGTAATTGTGGTCAGTTTGCGCTATTGACCTACCATTTAACTGTATTGTACATTGTCTGAACAACGAATGCAGAACATTGTTGACAACGCCAATTGGTGGAGCAGCTTTATCGTACAATTCCTCTTTCTCATCTTTTTCTCTAATAAGTTGCACTTTTATTCAAAGATATATGCTAGACAGATCGCGGTATGTATCGCCATAACCTAACGACATTCTAAATCGGTAGAGTTATCTAATGAAGCTATGGGCTTCTATGCTACTTCTCTGTTTTTAAAATATTACTTTGAATTGGCGAACTTGAGAAAAGATCTAATTCAGATTTCATGCACTCTTTGTACGATGACATTTCTACTTATCAAAAATGTCTATCACACGTTTACGTATCTGTTTTTTGTGTTGTTTCCCTTGCTTAGAAGACGGGAATTTTTTAGTAGTTTTCCCTCCTCTAGAATACCTCCTGCGTTTAAACTTCGAATTCGATCTTGATTTTTTCGCATCAAAGGTATTGGGTCTTTTTCGAGATGGGTGATTATTGATGGATAAATATTGTGTAAACCTCTGGAGAGTTTATTTATACTTTTCTGGGTTAGCTCTCGGGCAGCAGTTTTCGCCTGCCTCTTTAGAATGGTCTTAATCGGCTTACTTCCTACTTCTGATAGTATTGCCTTACCAGTTTTTACTGCTTGTTGTTTTAAGGTCGTAGCTCCTGCCGAGACCAGGGGCTTGCGTGTCGCACTAAATCTCTAAAGAAACTCCCAACAACTCCACCGTGCTGATTCATGAGGTATGATGGAGCCTCGCTTGCACGGAATTCAATCAATTCGCCTTGCTGATTAGTTACTTCCACAGTAATACTGTCAATAAAGGTTTTTTCGATCGGATGATAGTCTATATGTTCAAATCTTAACAATTTCCCACAGCCTTCCAGTGGTATTACATGTAGGCATCGCACGAATCTATCGCCTACCATTGTCGGTCTTACAATGTCACTGGAGATAAAATCCATTCCTCCATTGCCATATTTGCTAGATACAGTAGGCGACTTTTCTGAGGTACTCTTCGATATTCCGCCAATTTCTTTATCCAAATATCTAATTTCATCTAGTATCATTGAAAGTTCTTTGCTAAAGCCACCAGAATCAGAGGTTTTCTTATCAAGTTTTCCACTAACTTCACCAATTAATTCATTAAGACTGCTAATTTTATTTATTATTGAGGTGTGTCCGGATAGTTGAGTGGTTAGAGCACAAGGCTGTCGTATGGAAGGTCGCGGTTCAAATCTCGCTGGCGGCAGTGGGATTTGACGTCGGATACCAGTCGACTCAGCTGTGAATGAGTACCTGAGTCAAATCAGGGTAATAATCTCGGGCGAGCGTAATGCTGACCACATTGCCTCCTACAGGGTCCTGTAGTGTACCGTTACGGTCTTGAATGAAGTACTCTAACACACTTCAAGGCCCTGATCCAATATGGATTGTTGTACCAACGAGTATTTATTTCCGAGTTATCACAATCTCGGCAGATGCCGGATTTTACCTAATACTAGCACTAAGTGCCAAGCATTTAGGCTCGGACGATCCTACCTACTTAAAAACTAAAGGGGCACTGGTGGTGGTGGCCGGTGATAGGTCAGTGGGAGAATCCGTCGAGTACTCCCCGCAACATCGAGCACGTATGGAGAATGGTGTACTTCTGCATGGTTTGAACCCCAAGTCCCAGGACATCAAGGGAAGCCGTCAGGGATTCAGGTACAATACCTGTAGCTGACAATATTATGGGAACTACAACCACCCGCTCGAGACGCCAAATTTCTTTGATATCCCAAGCCAATGGCTCAATGTTCACCTTCTTCTCCACGTATTTCCGTTCAATGTTGCTATTATGGGGGATAGCAACATCAATAATATACGCGAAGCGACCCGTCTTGTCAACTAACAGTACATCAGGCTTGTTGTGTGCGGTATGGCGATCAGTCAGAACTTGGCGGTCCCAATACATGCTGTAAGCAGAACTATCAAGTACTGCTTGCGGCTCATATCGGTAAACCGGACATGTTCCCGTGATCAGCCCATGCTTATATGCAAGGTTTTCATGGATAACCTTACATACAGCATTATGCCTGGTGATGTATTGCACCGGTGCCATAACAGTACAGCCAGAAATGAGATGGTCCAACGTCTCTAACGCTGAACCACACATTCTGCACTGGTCGTTCTCCACCCGTTCTTTCATGATGAGCATTTTATAAGCTCGGGTGGCGACCACGCCATCCTGAATGGCACACATGAACCCTTCCGTCTCAGCAAAGAGCTCCCCAGCACACAGCCATCTGTTCGACAAATGCAAATCGACAAATGGCTGCCAAAGACAATTCATATGTTTACCGTGCATTGCATTCGGCTTCCATTCATCGATCCGCTCTTGGTCCGACTTCACCCCACTCAGAGGATTGAAAGATCGATCCTTCAAGTTAAGTGGAGTCAGTCCACAGTCTGCCTTACAGACAGCCGCATGCAAGGGACTCGCCTGCTCTTTGCAGTAAAAATAAGCGTGCAGCGAGTCGACTTGGCGATGATGTTGTGCCGCCACGTCAACCACGCCCCTACCTCCGATGTCACGAGGCAGGTTCATCCGCTCCACAGCAGACTTGGGGTGATGCATTCGGAATTTGGACATAGTTGTCCGTATCCGCCGCTGGACGTTTTCCAAGTCGGTCTTCGTCCACGGCAATATTATTATTGAGGTGTATTCTTCATGAATCTTTTCAGATGATGCGGTTTTTTTTATCTGGGAGCCTTTCCATTATACGATGAATTGCACTATCAGTGGTTGGAATCTTGCTAAAAGATTCAGCGGATGGTGGCGGCAAAGTTGCACCTAAAACAATAATCAATTCTAAACTGTCATACATTCTTCATGTCCTTGGGATTTGACCTATAATCACACCAATGAAGTGTTCAATAGAGAGATATGTATAACTTTTCAAAAGAATTTTCTCTACAGCAGTGTCGGATTGTTTTATGTTTAATGTAAATTCAGACGGATGAGCCTCGTAAGAAACTTCAGCTATGACTTTATCTGTTAAATCAGCCTCTACATGTTTCCACATTTTCCCTTTTGCTCTGATGACCCCCCGATTACTTGGATCAGGAGGATCTATTCTGGTTAGAAAAGAATAAAGAAACGCCGTGAAATCAATTGAACCATCTTTATTGCTTATCTCTTGGAGCTGCTTTTGCGTCCAGTTAAGTGAACCATGTAAGTCATCAAAGTCCAGCACAATTCTCAAAGCTAAGGGGTCAGCTTTAGTTATTTCTGGTAAATCACGTTTTGTTCTCTTCTTACCACTTTCCTCAATTGACTCGCAGGCTAATCTTTTTGTGCTCACTTTTTGCACTGGCAATTCTACTTCTGTAACTCCCACACACCAGGTATCCTTTAGTTCACACAATCTTGGTAATATATTTCGAAAACGTACGTGTGTGTTATCAGGGTAAAAGTGCAATGACCTATTGCTTAGGAGGGAAATATAAAAGTCATTGCTTTCTATATCAAAATCCGGTGCACTAGCGGCTCGCTCCCTTCTACCTTTCAAACGTCCACTTTGTCTTGTTTCCAAAACAAAACCTTATTAAAATTGGTTCAATGTGTGTCGGTCTGTCCTTCCGTCCGTCTGTCCGTCTGTCCGCCTGTCCGTCTTGTTTTTTTTTATGTATGGAGTTGGAAATCTTACAAAGACACTGCCGCGCAGGTTGCAGCAGCGTGTGGGATTCTCACCCACTAAAACCACCCCCACTTTCTCCTTTTTCCTTCCCCGCGGGACCGTTGCACAGCATTACTTCGGGGGGTGGCCTGCGCTTTAAGCGACCAAGCCTCCCGTTCTTCGCGTCCTCCTTGCGCGCTCCGTTCTTACAAGTTCCGTACCAAAGTGTCCTCTCCGAAAGGTAACTGTTGAGGAGCTTAGTCAAATAACTAGGGACACCCGTTTTAGCCAGTGAGCTTTTTATCCACTCCCAGCTTGTGAATGTGAATGTGTGAATTGAAAGCATTTTTGATGTCCAACGTTACCACAGCACAGCATTTTTTAGACGACATTGCGTCTCGACCCAGCTTCAAAACAACGTCTACGGCGTCGATCGTTGAGTGGGCTTGACGAAATCCAAATTGTCGCTCCGATAGTCCATCCATATATTCGATGATAGGGAGCAGTCTGTTGTAGATGATCCTTTCGAGCATCTTTCCTGCCGTGTCGATAAGACAAATCGGTCGGTATGATGATGGGTGTCCTGGGTGCTTATTCGGCTTCGGGAGCAAAACTAGTTTTTGCCTCTTCCACCGGTCGGGGAAAACTCCTTCTATCATGCATGTTTCAAATACGCTGATAAACCAGTCGGGTTTGGTCTTAACAGCGAGTTTAAGAGCTCTATTGGGAATAGCATCCAGACCAGGTGCTTTATTATCACCGATTCTCCGGCAAATTTGCGTAAGTTCCTCCTCAGTTACCGCAGGTATGGTGTAGATGTCCAATGCTTGCTTGTGTTGTTTGCGCTCCCCTTTATCCGGGGGGAAGAGCGCCATCACGATATCGAGCAGAAGATGCGAGAAGGTCAGTTGTGGTGTTCGCCCTCTCATCTTCTTCTTAACTATCCTGTACGCTGTTCCCTAGGGACTTTGGTCTGCGTCTGTGCAAAGTTCCTTGAAGCATTCTCGCTTGTTGGTCCGTAATGTTTCCCGTGTTGGCAAGCACCAAGTCTAGCTCCGCGAAAGCCTCGAGCAGGATACGGCCCTGGTGTTCGTAGTGCGACTGCCCCCATCCACGGCCCACGCGTTGAAATCACCCGCTTGGGGTTTCGACTTCTTGCATCCAAGACTAGCTCCGTCTGTCCGTCTGGCCGTCTGTCCGTCTGTCCGTCTGTCGTCTTTTGAGATTCGTTAGAAAGGCGGGGAGTGGGAAGGGTGGAAAGTGATAATTTCTTTAACGGACCCATTCTCAGAAACTACCCAACCGAAAAATCTGAAAAAATTCATGAAGCTGGCTCTATATAGTACCCAGGTCTCAAAATACTCTCCATATCAATATCTGTTCAAATTAGCCATATTTTTGGGAAAATTGAGTAAAACCCCCCTTAAGTTTATCCCAGAATCATAAAAGTTGGTAGTAGTGTAAAATATAATATGAAGTGGAAGACCTTCCTTTTTGCTCAAACCTCTGCTGGAAAATCGACTTTTAGTTCTGGAACATGTCTACCTCGTCGTTTGGTGTTTAAAAATTTTATTAGCTCATTTCTATAGCTATACCACTTATTCATATCAGGAAGGTTTTTACTCTTCAGTATTTTGCTCATCGCCTTATCAAACAAAGTCTGATTGTTTGATTCTTCAATAACGTCTTTGAGGGTTTCGTGTACCTCGGGTGATAATAGAAGCATTTTGTTAAGAACATTGTTTCTCTGCCTACTTACTTTTAAATAACTGCTCCTATAGGACTTGAAAGTAGACTATCTAATAATATGGGAACAAAGCCACCCCGCTGTAAAAGAACCTTCCGTTGTTTTCGAACAGTGTTTTGCTTCACTCAATTTTCGCATATTTTTTTATACTTGCAGAGTTAGTTAAATATAATACTTTTCTCCATAGAAGGTGGTTACCATTTAGGGTGTTTAGTGTTACTTCACATATCGCGTTTATCACCTCCGTCTTGATTATTGCATTTCTTAAACAGGATTTAGCCATTCTTCAGAACGCACAATATATGCTTGTTGTCCTTTAACCGCCTCACTTTCGAATGTCTTATACTGCCTAGCGAACAATAGCACGTAAGGAAACCTTTCCGTCCGAAATCTAATGATTTCATTTATACCTTGGGTTAAATCCACCAGCAAATAACTATATGGCTTCTGTGTGATATCTTTATATATTTTCACTAGCTCTCTACTATTCTCTGGATAAATCTGTTTAGCAAGTTGGAGAAAGTAACTTTTGTCCCGCGGGTTTTTAAAAACTACTAGGTATTTGCAATTAAACGTTATGTCGCGACAGAATTTGCCTTTGTGAAACACATTTTGTGTAACTGAAACTACTGAAAAGTTGCAATGATGGGATCCTTCTGTGAAAAGCTCACACACCTGCCTTGAAAAAGCATTCAATATCATGTCGTCTAATACAATTAATGTCGGCTCATTTTTGTTGTTGGTAAACTCATCTGGAATAGAATCCAAGTATTCAATGTTTGCAAACGAAGGTAGGGCATGTTTTTCCGCATTACACCAACTAATTTTCTTCATTTGAGGTTGTATTAGAGATGTGATGTGTTTAGAAGATTTTCTGTAAATGTTGTCTTCCCGCATCCTGAAGGAATGGCAAGCATCATTGTAAACGGATGAATAACTATAACATAGTTCTTATCTCGCGTACAAAAACACTGGTACAATCAATATAAAATAAAATCCAAGCCGATATGCGCATTTATTATGAAAATGAGTAGAAGACAGGTTATCCACGAGTTGCATAAACTGGCTCGCAGAAATTCTAGACGCCAATGTGTCGTTATTAAAGGTATAGATGACTTATGCCAGGAAGATTTGGTTGATATGAGTGCATTTCTGACTGATAACCAAGGATTCAAATTTCTCCATACAGCCATCGACACATTTCCGAAATTTGCCTGGGCGGCGCCAATAAAAAATAAAAGCGGGGCCGAAATGGCAAGAGGCATGGAGACAATTCTAAACCAAAAAACGTGTACTAAGAAGTTTACAGACAGATGATGGCAAAGAATTTTTTAATAGAACGTTTAAACAATTGATGAAGAAATTCCAGATCAATCACTACTTTACTTACAGTTCCTTGAAAGCGTCAATTGTAGAAAGATTTAACCGTACGCTAAAACATTTTATGTGGAAAGAATTCAGTATGAACGGGAACTACCGTTGCATCAATTTGCTCGGCAGATTAATAAATAAATACAATATGACCAAACATCTTACCATTAAAATGAGGCCGGTAACTGTTGGTCCATCAGAGAAGAATTAGCAAGTACAAACATGTCTTTGAGAAGGGCTACACTCCAAATTGGTCAACAAAAATATTCAGGGTAGATCAGATAAAAAATACAGAACCGCGAACTTATACTCTTAAAGATTATCAAGGAAATTTAATAAAAGGAGGGTTCTACAAACTCGAATTACTGCAAACTAAGCAACCAGAAGTATATCTCGTAGAAAAGGTCTTAAAAAGGAGGGGGGATCGTGTTCTTGTCAAGTAGCTTGATTTTACATCCGACCACAACTCCTGGATTAATATAAAAGACGTCATTTAAAGTACAAACTCGCAGTCAAAATGTTAGACTTAAAGCGTGAATACGATCGTCTGAAAACTTTCAAAAATTTCAACATTGACGGTGGAAAGGCGCAGAAATTTTGCAAAAAGCGGATTTTTTACACAAATTTAAAAGACTATGTTAAGTGCTATTTCTGCGCCTTAGAAATCAACGCATTCAACACTCCCTCAGACATTGAAGCTGAACATCTGCGTCTGTCACCAACATGTGTTTACGTTAAAGGAGAAGATGTTTGCGGGCCTTTTAATCGCCCCAGTGTTAAATCATCATCTTCGATGAGTATCAACCATATTTTCAACCTAATGAAACCTATAGCGGCAGTAGTTATCAGCCTAGGTTTTGCCTATTATATACACAAAAATTGTAATGGCTTCATCAAATATTGAGAATTGCACACAATTTAATATGTATAGTAGAAAAAGATATATAAATAAGTGTACACATATTGTTAATTCTAAAGAATATTGAATGATGTTTGTGTAAATAAATGTAATAAAATTCTTATTATAGATACCACGCCAAAACGACCGATACCCCCATAAAGGCACCAAAGAAAACTTGACACTCCCCAAAAACACTTGAAAAAGATCGCTATCTCAGAAACACACCAAAACACAGCTTGACATCTCCCAAGACGCACATTAAAGCTCCATATCCCAGAAACACACCAAAACCTAACTCGGTATCATCCAAGACACACAGCAAAAGTACTTATCCTAGAGAATCACCAAAAACGCTTAATAACCCCAAGATGCAAACGCCACCCAAGACACAAGCCAGCCAAAGTACCACCCACCCCCAAGACGCAACCCCCTAAAGATCCCACCCAAGGCACACACCACTCACCCAAGGCGCGCATCCGAAAACCCCACCAAAGGCACACCCCACCCAAGGCACACACCGGAAAGCTCGCAGTGCGAAAGAGGCGGAGCGGGCGAGATAGCATGAAACTTTAAAAGTTCAGTGTCAGAGTAGAATGGAGTCGGAAAGGAGTTGGGGGGACATCGTAGACACTCCATTATGATTGTTAGTTATAATTAGAGAATAATAATAATCGTTGGCGCAACAATCCATATTGGATCAGGGCCTTGAAGTGTGTTAGAGCACTTCATTCAAGACCGTAACGGTACACTACAGTAGACTGTAGGAGGCAATGTGGTCAGCATTGCGCTCGCCCGAGATTATTACCCTGATTTGACTCAGGTACTCATTCACAGCTGAGTCGACTGGTATCCGACGTCAAATCACGATACAAATCCCACTGCCACCAGCGAGATTTGAACCGCGACCTTCCGTACGGTAGCCTTGTGCTCTAACCACTCAGCTATCCGGACACACATTAGACACATCCGGACACATTAGAGAATAGTTGATTTAAATTATAATTGGAATAAAACGTTTTAACAATTGTTTGAATTTTAATAAAGTGTTTTAACATTTTGAGGACTGGATACCCTATAGAGACGGCTTCATGATTTTTCCAAATTTCAGGGTTGAATAGCTTCTGAGAAAGGGTCCGTTAAAGAAATGATCACTTTCTAGCCACCGCACACCCAAGTTTTCCAAGAAATTTCAAAAGGTCATTTGATACCCCACATATTTGGTGACAAAAAAAATTACACTCCCCTTAATTTCAAGATGCATGGGGCCGTTCACAGTTTCCACATTCCCACCAAATTTCGTGTAGAGTGGTGTAGCCGTTTCTTAGAAAAGTGCCCTTGACAGGCAGAAATCCAAACAGACGGGTAGACAGACAAAGAACCGATTTTAATAAGGTTTGGTTTACAAAAACCTTGGAAAAGCTAAAAGAGGAAAACCAAGCTATTGACTTGTGACCAATAAATTCACGTGAAATACTACATTTTGGCCATCTATAACTTTGTTAATAATAGTTGGATTTACTTCAAACTTTTCAGAATGATGTCTTATCTTATTGCTTACGTTGATATCATGATATCTTAGTGGAGGTTAAAAAGTAAATTCCTAAAATAGGCTAATATACTAATATTAACTTTATATGAGCAGGTATAGGAATGGGAGGCGTAGATCACACACAAATGCGTCTTTGATTTTTTCCAGATTTTTCGGTTGGATAGACTCTGAGAAAGAGCCCTTTTCCTTTTTTTGTTACTCAGATTTTGAGCCCTCACTTTGCTGCATTCTGCGCAATGGGAAAACTAGAACCAGTTCGAAAAAGTAATAATTGAGTCCATTCATTAGATACCGCGTACCGCCATATTCAGTGCAAAAAATCGCATGTATGGTAAGCCTCGTGCTATATGTAAGGAGACCACAGGTTCTCACCAAATTTCGTGACAATTGGTTCAGTAATTTTCTGCTAAATCGAGTGTGACAGACAGATGAACAGACAGACAGAAAGACAATCGATTTTAGTAAGGTTCTGTTTCGTACAAAACCTTAAAAATCGAAAACTGTTGCCGTTTTGCTTTACTAACTTTTATTTGTCACAGATATGCAGACTTAGACAACTACTTGTCGCCTTCTTCAGTGGTTGGGTTCGAACCGTCACTGACATATGCATATCTGCTATAAAGAAAAATTTATAAAGCAAAATTCAAGACTCAAGCGATCTGATTAGACTTCGTTAATACAGAACATATGTAATTCATAATTACGAGGTACGTGCTATACGGGAATTCCACCTGCATGCCCACATGTCACCTACTTGCCATAAAATAACCTAATAAAAAGCTTAAGGGACCAAGGCTATTTTAAGCAAAACTCCCCCATTATTAAGGAAATAGCATTAAGGTAAACACATATCCACATAAAAATCTTTTATTTAAAAATTAATATAAATACGTATAATTAATTAACGATGGGAGTCAGTTGTAAGGACGAGCAACTCCCTCCCATTTATAATAAAGAGTATCCAACAAATCGTCTACTGTTGCTCATAACTACATCAATATATTTCTTTTAATTCATCATTTCCACTGAATGCGGTCTTAATAAGTTTTGAGCAGCGTTATGGGTTCAATGCTGCTTAAAACTTATTAACAACGGATGTTCACATTCAGTCCAATATCTCGACTGGTCCAGCATTCGCAGCATAGTAATTATGATGGACGTAAGGCACCTTTTAAAATTCCGTTCAATTTTCTTAGGAGATCAAAATTAGTTGTCAAAACTTTCCGGTCAGCAATTTCAACCATGTTGAACTTAAGGAATGCAAAATTGTTGGATTGGCTCATATACTCAAATTCTACAATAAAAATATACAAAATGACATCACAATTCAAAATTTAAAATTAACAAAGTACGGTTACTTTCATTAAGATTCTACCAAGCGGACCCGAGAGCTAAAGATTCAGCGAAAGTCGAAGCAGTGAGCAAAATTCGAATTTCAATATATGTAGCTCATACAGTGGGAGAAACTTTCATAAGGTGACGGGAATGATCCCTTGACATGCAGAAGGTTGGTGTAAATGTTTTTTCCACCATTTTGTAATTTGTAATTTTGTAATTGGTTGTTAAGGGAGGGGAGCGGAGCGTGAAAAGATACAAGTGTATATGCATATCAATTAGTGAGATCAAAACACACGAGCAAAGATGCCATGGAATGGAGTGAAATGAATAGTTAAGCACAAATCGTCCTAAAATAGGTGGAGGCGGGGGGCTCCTAATACATGTGAAAGGGCGCAAGGGGGCAAAACCCCTTAAGTTTATCCTAGAACCACCCGGCAATGTAGGCTATAACATAGGACACGGTTCTACCAAGTTTTGGAGGAAATCGCATTACTACTAAGTTACTATAGGTCAAAGATGTCGCCTCTTTGCCATTTCAGGACTTTGAATGCCAGTATAACGCCGAAGTGGATATTCTCACATAATATATGTATATATTACGTACTAGGTACTAATAAAATAAATGTCCACTCAAATGTTTTTATAAAAGAAATACACGAAATCTTTCATTCCTGAAGCGTCCAGCGTCCGTTTTCCCGGCTTGTTAGATTTTTCCTTTTTTTTTGTTCGTATATCAGTATCAATTCCTCGAGGCAGGCGTATATATTTGTATATGCTACTGAAGTTTGCGGGTCGTATCCAATTAAGATGTAAGTTAGGACCAGTGGTATTCAGTTTGCAGACATATGTATAAATATATGCACGTTTGCTTTTGTGCACGCAGTAAGGAAGAAATATTGAGGTGCTTTTTATCAATCGCGTGCTTAGGGATATGTAAGCTTGAATGTTTGTTTGTTTAGGGTGAGCACAATATCTGTCTTTAATATGTAACACAAGTATATCTTGGAGTTTGTAAATATATGACGAAATGCTGTCAATTCTTAAGCCGGCACCACACGTTTGCTACTTGCCGCAAACTTCAAACTTTCACAAACTTCTGCTTTGATTTTGTGCCTCAACATAGTCATTATGTGCGTTACACTAGCTACAGACCAAGCTGTCAGCCATGTGTGGGCTAGTTGCGGTTGCCGCAGACTGGTTGACTAACCGTATATTGCCCGAAGACGTGCAATTTCGCTGTAAGCGCAATTTGCGGCAAACATCCAGTCTCGCTGTAACCAAACTACTTGCTTGCATGTCAGTGACTAGCATTAAACAGCGCTTTTGCTTGTTGCCAGAAACTCAAGTCTTCCACAAACGTGCGAGTTGAGCTACAACTTGCTTGCAACTGCAAAGTACAATGAATATTCCGCGTGGGCGAAGTTCACAAGCTTCATTTCATACTGCTCCTTCATCTCACATAAACCCAGGAACTCACATTCCAGGAAGTTTAGTACATCTTCACTAGACCAGCCACATTTTTCACTGACAAACATGCTTATGCGTTGCACGCGCTGGCGGCAAATTCCCTTTGATTTGCGATTTGCGTTTGTTGAGGTTTCGCAATTCTGGGGACGGGTCAGATCGCCTAAAAGCACTAGCAACCTACACCAACCAAGCCAAATATAATAATAATAATCGTTGGCGCAACAATCCATATTGGATCAGGGCCTTGAAGTGTGTTAGAGCACTTCATTCAAGACCGTAACGGTACACTACAGTAGACTGTAGGAGGCAATGTGGTCAGCATTACGCTCGCCCGAGATTATTACCCTGATTTGACTCAGGTACTCATTCACAGCTGAGTCGACTGGTATCCGACGTCAAATCACGATACAAATTCCACTGTCACCAGTGAAATTTGAACCGCGACCTTCCGTACGGTAGCCTAGTGTTCTAACCACTCAGCTACCCGGACACACAGCCAAGACACAAGCCAAATATCCTTTCCAGAAATTTGCGTTTGCGACACTTTGTTACGGTATGGCAAATATGTGGATATGCCTTTATCTATGTACGCATTCAAAAACTTGCAAAGGACGTTCACCACATAAGATGAACACAAAACCTTTATACCTGAAAGTCCAGTTCCCGGTAATCCGACTTGTTAAGAGGTGTGGGCAGTTTTTCAGTAGAAAAAGCAAAAGATCGAAAGTTTGACAAAACTTGAAAGTGCTTCGTGAGGGATGATTTTTTTCTAACGGCATTTTTGGTTTGGCTGTCTTTCAGGTTAAAGGGAGTGGTTACCATTTAAATATTTATTAAAATGATAAAGCTAAGGGTTTCCTCGAAACCAATTGATTTTTTGCCATTTATGTTTTCGGTGAGAGCTATAATTTGTGCTAAACTTAAAAAAATCACAAACGCGTGGGTTTAGTTGAAATATTCATTGGGTACAGCTGATGGGTTTAAATGAATTTACGAGGGGGGAAGGGGTGAGCTGGAGCTCCAAGTACTCAAGTCTTTTGTTAAGCTCATTGTACTATCTCCGAAGATTGAATATTCAATGACCTCTCGCCTGTGGCGTTCACAGGCTTTTGTGAAACTGAAAATATTCTCCAGAGGCAGAGAACTCGCAGTTTCTTTGTCTGAGATCTAAGGAGGTAATACTCTTTGCTCCAGTAATACTTAGGCAACCGAGCCTGCGTCGGCAGTTTCTAGCTGTTAGCAAAGTTCAGTATCGGACACCAAGTGGTGAATGTAAAAAAAACCATATCTCACCCGAGCTAAGGAAAGTGTACATTCTGGGAGTCCCCGATGCTGTTGATGATGAGCGTGCATTCCAATCATAATCCGTTTTTGATAGCCAAAGGTTGTAGCCATGAGGTCAGTCCCTATCCGAGACGTGGATGACGTTTCGGTAGCAGTAAAATTTCGATATTTTGAGGTTGCTAGCCACCAAATTTCTATCCCTTTTAGTCGCCTTTTACGACAAGCACTACTCCTAGAGTAGAAATCATCTGGTCCTCTCCCACCTCTGTTTTGTCAAATCTGAATTCCACCATAGTGTTTTACTTTTATTTGGCGTATTGAGTGTCCTGATACCTAGGAGGCTAGGGATTGTAACTCGGACGCTTAGTTTTGTTTTGCATGTCGCCAGATCTGTCTTCCTTTCATCACTAAACGGGGTGATGGAGCGATGTCCATTACGAAATCAATGCCGCCATGCCATTGAAAAAAGTGAGTTTATTACGCAAAATGAGAATCTGCAATTAGATTCCTACCACAAAACACTAATAGTCTCGTTGTGGTGTCACCACCGCATAAGTCGTTAACCAAGATAACCTGAATGTCTTTTGAAACCACCATGTAGGGGCGGGGTCTCTTACTTCTATTGGCATACAAAAGGTCAGCATATAGGAGGTTTTAGCGCCTGACTTTTCCACCCAACAACCCATGGCTCTTGTATGAGGCATATAAATATCTTGCAACTATTGACCCAATGACTGATAAATGCAGTGACCACTTTACAATACTGAAAATTTTATTTGACAAATATGGCATCTCATATACGCGTCGGATGAAGATGCCGTGGGCTGCATGTCCCTTTTAATGGTTCTAGGAGTCGACATTTGTAACGCGACTGTCCGTAGTAGAGCCGGCAGATCGTTTGTTTCTGAACCTTCCCAATATCTGGTTCGGGAACACCGGTAGTAAGGGAAGTTCAAGTCCTTTCCAGTGCTTTGCTGCCGAGCAGTATCCAGGGGAAGGTGTTGAAGTTATTCTTGACATAAAGTTATTTCAGAAATTGAACGCCATTACGCCCCTCTGCTGAGAGCAAGAGAAACCCTGTTGAGTCCCATGAGTCCATCTCCTTGAAAACAATGGTTTGCAAATGGTTCAGTAACTTTAAGTTAGGTAACACATGCACCAACGATGCTGACAGTTCTGCATGGTCAAAGAAGGAGGAAGAAACAGAGGCTTATTTTGACTTGTAACGAAATGTCTAGAGACGTTGGAGGAAAGCTACAAAAAAATGTGTTGCTCATAAAGTAAATAGTAAATAAAAATTTATAAAAAAAATAATTTTGTCACTTCATGTATGTAGTATATCACAATTAAATTATTTTTAAATGTTTCCTCATTTTTTTATGTTATCAAATTTTTAAGCTCGATAAAATCGAAAAATCAATTTCATCAAAATGTAGGTAATATGTGTCATGGAATTTGACTGATAGGAGTAGTGCTTATTATTTTCGCGTATTACAAAAGTTTAAATTCTTAAAAAATGAATGATGTACTATCATAATAAGGAGTACATATAACCTATCAAACCTGATTGTAATCAAACGGATTTTTAATATGCTAACAACGAATCCAAGAGGCTCATCATAGATAAACAATATACCTCTTATACAACATGAACTAATCGTAGAAAAACATAGAGCAACAAATTGTCGCAAAGAAAAGGAGAGGAAAAAATCCTACACTTTCTGTCTAACAAGCTAAAAGCCGTAATTAATAAGTCTAAAACAAGTCAGAAGACCGGAAGCTGAACACTTCAGGTATGAACGGTTTTGTTGATTTTTTATTTACGACGGTTCCACTTACATACATAAAACTCGTAGTGTATTTAGATTGAATATACTCGATATTCAATTCGATGCCGTACTGATATCTTATCTCGTGGGGAATGGAAATTTGACACAAATTTGACTTACTATAACTTTGTTAATAATAGTTGAATTTCCACCCTATTAAAGTCTATCATACTGTTATGGCTGTAGGATGAAGATTTTTCGGGTGGTTGGTTTCTGAGAACGAGTTTTTGAAATACTGAGCCGTTTCGGACCCCTGCACGCCTCCATTTTGCTGCCAATGTCAAAACTAACCTCTGCTTCCTGCCAATCGAGACAGTTCTTTTGATACCCCTCATGACTATATTCGATGAAAAACACTTTACACCTCCTTCTTGCATGTATGATACCCCCTTTCCCAACCCCTCCCTTAAATTCAACATAGAAAGACATTACTCACTACAAGCTAAGGGATTCACAGTTCCCACCTTTCCATCTTTAGTATCAATGGGAGTAACCGTTTCTAAGTAAGTGGGTGTGACAGACAAACGGGCAGACAGACAAACAGAGACACAGTAAACCAATTTTAATAAGGTTCTGTTTTGCAGGCTTAAAGTTGGAGCAAAAACTATCTATTCACAAGCACCACCTCTCTTAAGGGTGGAGACCACATAAGGAGATTTTCAGAATTGATTTTTTTATTGCATTGACCATCAACTTAGCTACCTCAGAATACCATGTAATGATTTCCAAGCGAAATTCATGTTCCTTGAGATTATACGCATATTTATGATTATTTGACATCAGTTCCTTGTACGAGTGCATTTATATTTGTTATAACCGTATTTTGTTTGTAATTTATGTTTTCGTATGTGAGAAATGTATTCACATCTGAAAGACGCTTTTAGAATAATTTTTTTTTTCAAACGTGTTTCTCTCAAAATGTCGTTTTTAACAATAGCGGGAATTCTAACTTAAAAGTTAATAAAACAATCATTAGGAAATTTGGAGATCATTCTTTATAAAGTTACCAAGAATATGAATGGAGTATGATGTCATTTTTATAAGGGTGTTTTTTGCATAATTCTATAATGGCTGCAACGTTTTTGATTCTGATTATTTTCACCTATATTGAGGTTCTTATTCTTAGAAAATAAGTTAGTAATGTAAAATTAAAACCGTTTTGGTTTCAGATAAAAATTGAAGTCACTACGTAACGGATTAATGCCGCCAACCTTTGTTATTTTTGGTTTAAATTATTCAAAGGAATTCTCAAAAGTGGTTCGAAGTATGGTAAATATAATGTCGAAATTTGATTGAATTCCAATTAATTCTTTTCATTAAAAAAATTAAATAATTTTAAGAAGGTTTGGTTTTGGTTTAAAAGCTTGTCGTGCCGTGCTGCTTCCAATGGAATGTGACAAACAATTTTAATTCAAATCCAATACGCTCAGACTTCTACATTGTTCTCTCAACACCTGAAAGCATTTTGAGTTAATGAATATTTTATTTCTCCTATATTCTTACCATTCTTCAGAGATAATATGTATATATGTACATTATTGCATATGTATGTACGATAACCTTTCCACCTTTATGTCTATTTTTCGTTCCTTGAAGAATCCCATTGTATATAGAAGAATAGCTTCTCTTTTACGCAAACAAAAAGTATCGACAGGAATTTTTGACCATTAACTTCCACTTTTCCGCTTTAGTGAACTTTCCACTTCATTCTCGAGTTTCCTTTTGACGATAGCTCTGTTAAACTTGATTCGTGGGAGACGGAACAGGGACTGTTCTTGAAGCTATCCAAAGAAATAAAAATACAGACCTCCATCCCATTTCACCCGAACGCTGTTATACTGTGCATTTCAGTTCTACATGATTCAGAGGGCATTGTGCGTTTATAGCATAAACTTTTATTGAGACAGGCTATTACGGAAAAATTCAAGGTTGAACTTACCAAGCTCCAAGAAATGAAACTCTGATGCTGGGAAAGTGTCCTTTAAAAGGGTAAATCAAGCAAATTGACAGTAAATTGCTTCCTTCCTTTTAAAGGGATATTTGAACAAAAGTTATATTACCCCTGTATTAAGGTCCAGTTGCTTTAATAGAAAACAGAAGCGGAGAGCTTTATTATATTCTTCACATTCTCATGCGATTCTTCCCTCCTAGATTTCACTACCAATACTCTATAATTAGTTTCTTTGAGTAATCATTGTCATATGTTTAGTTCAATTGCATTTTTAAAGTTCTATGTCGAACAAGAACTTAATAAAATTGATTTGCTGTTCAAATTTGTGTCTGTCACACTCATTATAATATGTATTGAAACAAAATTGCCTTTTCATCGAATAGAGCCATTTGGGGTAGCAAACAACAACAACATCAGTTGCAAAAAGGGGGAGTACTAGGGCAAGAAAGTGACAATTTCTTTCAAGGGTCCATTCGCAGAAGATACCCATCCAAACAAACTTCCAGGCCTTCAAACACCCTCCATATGAATATCGTTCCAAATAAAGTCAATCCAGTAGAGACTCGCATGTGTCGATTGTCACCATTTGGATCGTCACAAGAAACAATAAAGCGTTAATACAAACGGCTTTAACCGTTATGAAATATGTATATACATGCTTGTAAAAACATGTACATATATTGTTTTTGATTGTCAAAAAATCTCATCAAAAGGTCGGTCCAGTTTTTGATGACTCCATCCTCCTCCTCAAATGTTTGCTTCGAGATTATCCGAAATGGCTTGTTATTATAGACTAAGGAACAGCCCAACCAACTAACAACAACATCCCAGACTGGTCAAACGGGAAGAATAAAGTTAGGAGACTACAACTTTGAGACAGTTGATAATTTCTCCTATCTAGGGTCGAAAATCATAACCGATAACAGCTACGATGATGAAATCCGCGCACGGTTGTTGTCAGCCAACAGAGCCTATTTCAGCTTACAAAGACTGTTCCGCTCGAAACGTCTCACCATAGGGTCAAAGCTCTTACTGTACAAGACTATGATCTTGCCAGTCCTCATGTATTCCTTGGAAACTTGGGTTCTTAGCAAGAAGAATTGCGAACTCTTGGCCGCATTCCAGAGAAAAATCCTCCGAAGAATTTTTGGCCCCCTACAAGAGGATGGACGATTACGTAGCCTACACAATGACGAAATCTATGAGCGATACCATGACCATCCGGTTGTGGATAAAATCCGGCTCAATAGGTTACGGTGGACGGGTCACTTAATCCGTATGGATGAGGATGATCCAGCCCGGAAAGTCTATAAGGCAATATCTATGATAGAAAAAGAAGACGAGGCAGACCCTGCCTAAAATGGAGCGATGGCGTAGGCCAGGACGCCAGACAGCTTTTAGGGATATCGAATTGGTAGACCTGGGCGCAAAACCGGGATTTCTGGAGTTCCTTATTAAGGCAGGCCTAGACCGGATACCGGTTGTTGTGCGGTTGGTTATGATGATGAAGGAATAGACGTTATTACAAAGGAAATAATCGAGGGGTGTCACATGATCGTGAAGGCCCATAGATGAACGCTCGCCGCAAGATGGCCCAGTCGCCAAATATTCCCTGCACAACTTCAAGCATTGCGAACCTTGTGTGGCATATAACTGCTGTCTTGGTGAAACCACCGCTCAGATATATCGATGCTGTTAAGCTCTGTTTACATAAAATCGATTAGCACATCTCTATACTGTGGACCAACGACGGGAACAGTGCCTCCATCCTCATTACGAAAAACCGTACCAAACTGCCAATTTTTGTGGATGTATTGATGCTTGCACTTGTGCACTTGTGGATTGTTATCGCCCCCATAATGGTAATTTTACTCGTTTACGTAGCGTTCAGCTAAAATGTGCCTCGATCGAGGAGATAATTTTTATGCTAAAATTCGAATCCTCGTGCTCCGTACTCATGAGTTATATCATACTGTTTATAGTCCCAGTTTGAGGAAATGCGCTGCATATTTTAGGCAATGCACATAAACTGTGTACCGTTTGCTGAAGAACAGTCTTAAGAGTTTGTTCAGCCTTCAGGACCGTGTCAGACGATGCAGCGTTTGTCATCTCGGGAATGATGCCGATTGGCATCTTGGCCACTCAATGATTGAACATTTATAACACTAGGTCCCTCTCTCTATTATAGCAGGTGAAAAAAGCCGAAAGGGAGAGATCCATAAGCAGATGGCAACAGCGATGGGACCAGTCAGAAAAGGGTCGTTGGACTTACAGGTTGATCCCTTCCATCGGGTAGTGGCTGGAGAGAAAGCATGGGGGGATCATTCATAATCTCACTCAGTTTCTCACCGGCTATGAAGGATACCATCAATACCTGTGCTGGTTTAAATTGGACACTTCACTTAATTGTCTAAACTGCAACGGTGTTCCAGAGGACCCAGTGAACGTATTCTTCCAATGTCCTAGGTTCGTGGAAGAAAGGAGGAAACTAGAGGAAACCCTAGGTGAAATGATATTACCGAAGAATGGTGGCTTGCATGGAAGACTGGGATGCGATCAATTCCATGATCGCAGTAATCCAAGATAAACTGCGAAAAGCAGAAGAAGTGAAGAAGGCGTGGTTACGAACCCCGCGGGTAAACGAAAGGACCGTCATCTAAAACCTAAAGGTGGTTTAACGAGGTGGGGGGAGTCGACGGTGGTGTTAGTGGATAAAAATCCCACACTCTGGCGTGCTCAGGCCAGAGTCTTTTGAAGATACCTCCTTAAAAAAAAAGACCGATAGACGGGCAGGCGACCAGACAGACAGATGGATAGATGGACAGACGAACGGTTTTGTTTTACAAATGAAACCTTAAACAAGTCGGAATACCGGAAGCCGGGCGCTTCGGGTATAAAGGTTTTGTGTTCATCTTATGTGAGAAACTTCTACGTACATTATTCCATCCGTATATAGCTACAAATCCAACATATTCCTTCATATTTTTCCAAACTACAAGATATGCGTACATATTATAAACATAGATATTATTCTCGATTTACTTCATGCACAAAAGTATACGTTTGTTTATATGCTAATATATCTATCTGGATTAACTACCCGCAAACTTCATTCACCGACATACACACATATGTCTGGTCGGAGTAATTAATATTGATATGCAAGTGACCCAAAAACTTAAAATAAAATGCTTCTTTGTAACACCCCATTCCTGTGAGCTCACTTTGTTGTGATATTGACGAATTGAAAAGGGGTGATGACGTCATATAATGTGTAGAATTCACGGAATTCACAACAAATGGCAAAGTTTCACCCTCTATAACTTTGTTAATAATAGTTGGATTTTCCTCAAACTTGATCAAATTGTGCCTTATGTAGTCCTTTATACAAATGCAATTGTGTAGTTCTATCCTGGACTGAAGGGGGGTTTGCGGCTAAATTTCTAAAATATGCTAATATGCTATTATTTGTGCTATGCTTTATTTGTGCAGATATCGGAACCGGATGTATTTTGAGGTTCTGAGAACGAAACCTGTTACACTTTTTGGTGTTCATATTTTGAGCCCTCACTCCCCTACATTTCACCCGATATCAAATGTGGGGCCAGTTTCGAAATGAAATAATTAGCTATCTTCTGTGAAAAAAAATTGGACAATTCATTCACATGTATGGGGGGGACCATGTAAAGGGAACATCAGACCACACGTTCTCACAAATTTTCGTGACAATCGGTCCGGCCTTTTCCGAATAAATCGGGTATGACAGACAAATAGACAGATAGGCATCGAATCGATTCTAATAAGGTTTTGTTTCACACAAAACCTTAAAAAGGGCTGGAGAGAACTAGATTGTTCATGAATAGAATTTTAACATTTCACTGGAATGTCAATTATTCTCGTTAATCATGGCGTCAGCATTTTATTTGCATAGCTTAGGGTGCAGTAAATTCGCACGAAATTGATAAGTTTGAATTGCTATAATGAATTTGAATGAAACTTGGCAGTGTTGCGCGCGATACTGTCCTCTATGCTGTTGCGATTTGGAACTGCGAGGATCAACTTAATAAGGGTTTTCCAGGCAACTTCACAAAGTTGGTAAGTTGATTTGAGTAGATATAGGAATGAGACATATTTTGACGCCTAGATCTCGTATAAGCAGGTCACCCTGATTTTTTTTCAGATTTTTGGTTTTTGTAGTTTCCGAAATTGAGTCCTGTCTCACTTTAACTGTGCACATTTTGGTTAATATAAGTTTCGGAAAATACCCATCGGGGCTTTTCATTTGATACCCCAATAGACCTGTTACACTACAAAGTGTAACAGGTCTCGTTCTCAGAACCTATCCAACCGAAAATCTGAAAAAAATCACAGTGGTGATCTCTACGAAATCTAGGCCTCGAAATACATCAGCTTTCGATATCTGCAACAAATAAAGGTAATAACAGTATATTTCAACATTTTAGAAACTTACCCGGCAACCCCCCTTATGTCCACCCCAAAAGTACAAAATTTTGCATAGATGTAAAGAATAACATAATACACAATTTCGCCAAGCTTGAAGAAAATCCAACTATTATTAACAAAGTTATAGGTGATGAAACTTTGCCACTTTTTATAAATTTCCTGCACTCTACAACCTGTATGACGTCATCATCACATATAAATTCGTCAATACCCCAACGAAATGAGTTCTTATGAATGGGGTCGCAAAGAATTATTGTGTTTTAGGTTTTTAGTCATTTGTATATGAATATCAATTACTCCAAACAGACATATGTGTATATAGGTATATACGAGTAGTATATGCGCGCTAATGAAGTTTGCGGGTAGTGTCTAATTCAGATAGATATATTTATACATTAAACCAGTCGTATTTAATATAAGTACTATATGTGTACATACGTATGCTTTTGTGCACGAAACAAATCGGAAATATGGGTACGATCAATTTATATACGTGCATATATATGTACAGTATTCGGAAATTTGCGGTTTGTTTGTTTAAGGTGAGCACAATATCTATGGCCGTAATATATACGTATCACTTGTAGTTTGGAAAAATATGAAAGAATATGTTGGATTTGTAGCTATATACAGATAGAACAAGTCGGGAAACCGGAAGCTAGACGCTTCAGGTATGAAAGGTTTTGTGTATTTCTTTTATAAAGAGATTTGGGTGTGCATTTGTCCCACTAGCATGTAGCACGTAAAATATGCATATATTATGTGAAAATAGCCACTTTCAAGTGATATTGACATTCATAGTCTTGAATTTGCAGAGGAGCGACAGATTTGACCTAGTATAACTTTGTTAGTAATAGTGCGATTTTCACCGAATTTGGCACGATTATGACCTATACTATAGCCTACATCGCTGCAAAATTTTGTTATTCTAGGGTGAACTTAAGGGGGGTTTTCCTGTCAATTACTAAAAATTATAGTAATATACTATTATTAACTTTATTTGAACAGGTATCGATATGGAGGGTATTTCGGAGCCTAGGCACTATATAGCGGGAGCCCCCTAATTTTTTCCAGATTTTTCGGTGAGGTAGTTCCTAAGAATGGGTTCGTTAAAAAAATGACCACTTTCAACCCCCCGCACTCCCCACCTTTTCAACAAAAGTCAAAACTAAGACCGGCTTCGAAAAGTACTAACCGAGACCTTTAATTTGATACCCCACATGACTATATTTGATGAAAAAAAAATGTACACCCCCCTTTTGCATGTATAGGGATCCCCCCTTAAATTCATCGTAAAAGGATGTAACTCACTATATGCGTGAGCGTTCACAGTTCCCATCTTTCTACCAAATTTGGTGTCAATCGCTGTAACCGTCTCCGAGAAAAATGCGTGTGACGGACAGACAGACAGACAGACAGACAGACGGACAGACAGACAGACAGTAAACCGATTTTAATAAGGTTTTGTTTTACAAACAAAACCTTAAAAATGTGCGTTGAAGTTTCTTACATAAGATGAACACAAAACCTTTATACCCGAAGCGCGAGCTTCCGGTATTCCGACTTGTTTAAGTGAAGGTATAGTGTCTGCCTATCGGTCTGTCCGCCACACCCGATTTATTCGGAAACGGCCGAACCGATTATCATGAAATTTGGCGAGAACGTGTGGTCTGTGAGTGCCTTTCCATAGAGCAAGTGGCTCCATTTTGTGTTGAGTTTGCGAGGGGCTTCCCATACATGCGAAAGGAGGATTTTTTTGTTACCGAATATAGTCAGGGGGGGGGGGAATCAGGGTCCGTGACACGAAAAGAGAATATCCGCGATCGATATGGGTTTGCATCGATCTTGGAAAAATTGCGAGAGAGGTGTTTTCGATGGTGTGGTCACGTAATTCAGGCTAACGAGAATTCAACAACCAGTATTGATCAGAACATCGAAAGCAATGGTAAGCATCCAAAAAGCCGGCCAAAACAATGGTGGCTTGATACGCTGGAAAGGGATTTAACAGCCTCGCGATTATATCCTAACCAGGCATTTGATAAAATAAAATGACGAAACCAATCACCACGAGCCGACCCCGCTTGTGAACTGAAGGCTGAAGAAAAAGAAAAAGATGTGAGGAGCGAAGAGTGCACGACAGCTCCGTGTAGTCTAGCTAAAAATTCCATTACCCTCTATTTTCTAGAAAGTGATTTAAATAAACCATTTGATGGAAAGCCCTGTGTTGATAATGGTCAACCTCATACGCTTCACGCTCTGAGTTTAATATTATTAGCAAATGCCAACAATTTAACCAACATCAAATATAAACAAGTCGGGAAACCGGAAGCTGGACGCTTCAGGTATGTAAGGTTTTGTTTGCTTCTTCTGTGAATATATTTGAGTGTATCCCATTTGTACGTAGCACGTTATGTATACTTGTAAATTTACACGGTAAGGACAATTTTGAATTACTGTAACTTTGTTGCTAATAGTATGATTTTGATCAAACTTGGGGATAATATGCTTCATATTCCATTTTATACTACTACCAACTTTCATAACTCTGAGGTAAACTTAAGGGGGGTTTTACTCAATTTTCTCAAAAATATGGTAATATACTATTATTAACTTAATTTGAATAGATATCGATATGGAGAGTATTTTAAGGCCTGGGCACCATATAGAGGCAGTTCCACGATTTTTTTCAAATTTTTCGGTTTGGTAGTTTCATAAGAAATCATAAGTCGCCAGGAGCCGATGGAATTACAGCCGAATTGGTTAAATATAGAGGCGACCAGTTACACCAAGTGGTTCATCAACTTGTGCTCAAGGCATGGGACAGCGAATCAATGCCTGACAATGAGGCATTATCTGTCTCATATTATACACAAAAATGGAGATATCACACAGTGCAGCAATTATAGAGGTATCACGTTGCTGAGTACCATCTATAAGATATTCTCCGCTATCTTGCTAGGCCGGATAGTCCCATACGCCCAGAACATCATTGGCCCATACCAAAGAGGCTTCACTCCAGGAAAATCAGCAACAGATCAGATTTTCTATGTGCGGCAAGCGATGGAAAAACTGTTGGAATATGGACAACAGTTGCACCATCTGTTCATCGACTTTAAAGCCGCCTATGATAGCATAGCCCGGGTAAAACTGTACACGACCATGAGAGAATTCGGTATCCCGACGAAATTAATAAGACTGACTAGGCTGACCCTGACCAATGTGCGAGGCCAGATAAAAGCAGCAGGATCACTCTCAAGACCTTTCTTCTGTGTGTTGTCTTCTTGGGTTGAAAAAATGGTTAAAAATTGCTAGAAATGCGTTTCCGAAGATATGGACATGTAATTAACCAGTTCAGTATAATAGGTTGTTAGCAACAAGACATTCCTAAGAACAGTTTAAAATGATAAATTAATAAAAAGGACTTGGCTGTAAATTCGGTATCACTATAAATTCTACCTTATCACAATTATCATAAGGAATACTCACAAACAATCTCACCAATAAAATATAAAAAAATCAATTTTTTTCAAAATTTTAAAATAAGAGAAATATTTTAACATGGTCTAAATACTTGAGGCATGTAATGGCCACAACTCGGCTAGGCTAGGGAATACGGAAGAAAACTCCCTAACCAACCGTATCCGCATCAAAAGAAACAAGGCAACTTGCTAGATACGATACGGGCAAAACGAATCTTCAACTTCATCGTACAGAGCCCAAAGTATAGAATTAGGAGAATATATAATTTCGGCTTTCAATTTCTATATTTCCAAGGTTCAGAACCATGCACTCTTAAGACTACAAAATGCAGGTTGATTATTGCGAGGAAAAACATGAACAAACAAGACAAAATCTTAACTTCAATAAAAATATTTTATTCACTGACAAGTGCCTTTTTACCGAAGAAGGGACTCTTAATTACCACAGTGGTCGCTGGCAAAGTGAATTGACTTACGTTATGAAACTCGATGTGGTTTAAACTCTTGGACAGGCATTATTGGAAACCAACTTATGGAGTCTTATATTCTCCTAAACTGATTGAGAAGTAAAAGTTAACAAGTCGGGAAACCGGAAGCTGGACGCTTCAGGTACGAAAGGTTTTGTGTATTTCTTAATACATAGCACGTAATATATGCATATGTCCACTTTCGGGTGATATTGACATTGATAGTCTTCAATTTTCAAAGAAGCAATAACCTCGACGTATTATAAATTTGTTAGTAATAGTGCGATTTCCATCAAACTTGGTAAGATCATGCTCTACATTATAACCTACATTACTGCAGAATTTCGTACCGCTAGGATGAATTTAAGGGGGGTTTTCAGCCAATTACAAAAAATTATAGTAATATACTATTATTAACTTTCCTTGAACAGATATCAGTATGAAAGGTATTTCGGAGCCAAGGCACCATATACTGGCAGCCTCCTTATTTTTTTCAGACTTTCCCTTTTGGTAGTTTCTGAGAATGGCCCCCTTAAATAAATGATCACTCTCAACCTCCCGCACTCCCCACGTTTAAAAGAAATGTCAAAACTAAGACCGGCTTCGAAAAGTACTAATCGAGACCTTTAATTTGATACCCCACATGACTATATTTGATGAAAAAAATTTTACACGCCCTTTTTCCATGTATGGGACCTCCCCTTAAATTCAACGTAAAAGGATGGAACTCACTGTATGTGTGAGCGTTCACAGTTCCCACCTTTCCACCAAATTTGGTGTCAATCGTTACAACCGTCTCCGAGAAAAATACGTGTGACGGACAGACAGACAGACAGACAGACAGACAGACGGTAAACCGATTTTAATAAGGTTTTGTGTTTACACAAAACCTTAAAAAGGTGATGCCTAATTGATCAGAACATGTTGCACTTGGTACAAGGAGGCTGTTGCTTCAGCAGGCTATAGCCTCTCAATATAATTTTTGGGATATTACATCCCTTCCTAACGAAGAGGTTTAAAAATACGCATACAGTATTCCATCCTTGTCGCCAAAAGCAACTAAAAGGGATAGAAATTTGTATCCTCACTGCTACCAAGATGCCAACAACGCCTCGAACTGATCTCATGCCTAAAACCTTAGGCTATTGCAAACGGTTGAACGACCTCGGAATGTTCGCCTTCGCGGGCATTCAGACCACCATAGAAAGCATTTTGTTCCGTCTCCTTTGGTGCATTGCACTGTATAATTGTAATGCTCCTTGATCTGGACCGGATTATTGCAGTTAAAATTCTGTCAGCAACTTACTCTCAGGTTAAGAGAGCGCCACTTGGGGTAGCCGTCAATTTCAACCCGTCATCGGATTCATATCTGCCGCCACTTTCTCTCCAGAATACAAAAGCACATTGCCATTATTATGGCGATAGAGAGAGGAGTACTGTCCAGAGTCCCACCAACTTACTTCGTGTAGGCCCAAAATGTTCAACTTATATTGTTCTATTTCTTGCTCGAGCTGGAGAAAGCGAGCATCCTGAGGACCATCGAAATCGTTGTGGAAGAGCGTGCGCATATGCCAGAAACTAATCATAGTTTGTTTTCAACAGCTTCTTCTTCGGCGTAATGTCAGCCCCTATTCACGAATTTCTATTTCTTTTAGTCGCCTTTGGTAATAAGCAGGAACACTCTGAGTGTGTTATTACGCATCTTCATGAGGGGTATATGTTATTTGCCTTAGATTTATAAGATTCATATGTGAAATATACCATATCTACTTGGCCCTATCAAGTAGATATGCATGAATATGAACATTTCATGCAGGAGAACAAAAAAAGCAAATTATTCCCATAAACTATAGTAAGATATTTTCATACGCACATTTATTACTTATTGTTCTCTCCGACATTGCAAAAAATCCCCGTAATCAAGCGATAGCCGGCCTCCTCACTCGACAACCGCAACTGGTACTAGAAAAAAGGGTGTGATGTGTCAAACGATGCATTTCAGTATACCCGCTTATATGTTTTCTAATGAGTTATCACATCGGCATAGATATTACAAAATATTATTTATTACAAGAGCAATAATATTACCGCTTCCCTACTGGTTTTCTCTAGGTAATGTTTAAAGTCCTCATGTGGAGTGAAACGTCGGCCTAGACAACCCAAGGCTATGAGAGCTCGCTTTATTTTTACCCGTTGCAAAAACGTTTCTTATCTTGAATGACATCCAGATGTGTCACTTCTTGGGAGAATTGAAGAGTTGTACACCTCAGTTGTAATGATTCATTCATCCATTCATTCTTACTGCTTTAATAAGCGGGATTCCGAAGTGATATGTTTAATTTTCTGAATTTCAGCAGTTCTCGGTTCCATCAGGGAACCATTTTGCCACTCTTGATCTTCAAAACAGTCTACAAGCGAGCGTTGCAGAGTCGTCAATGCATATTCTATCGCAAAAGGAGTCCTAAGACGCCTAGGGAACTGCATTTTATTTTATTTCAATGCTTTGAAATTTGTCCTTTCTTTGTATTACAGCTCGTTCGGTGGTCTGACAGGGAGGCTTCGCCTAGCACCCGCCTATCTACAACCAATTCTAAGATCTTTGAAGTGCGGGTTGTAAGGTCAGTTACGTCACTTTTTCTTGAGAAGGACCGGCTGAAGTGATAAAATCAAATAGCTACCATCTCTCCTTTAGAATTGTATTTGCTATTCCCCCAACAAATATATTAGGCATTTGGCTCACAACCTATTAGGAGTTCAAAGCTTTCTCCTTACGCTAACAGAATCTTTAGTTCTTGTGTCGGCAGGGGACACAGAAGGGAATAGGGCGAGTAAGCAAAGGCGACTATGACATTTTTCCTTCTTCCATTTTACCGAAAAGTACTACATTTTCCTGATATGAATATTTTGAATATTTTTGAGTACCTCAATCTCTTTTGGCCCAGTTCGAACACCAAACTGAACCCCTCCTCAAAAACATTTATGAAGTTTCCCCTCCAATGTCCGAAATCAATACTCGAGTTCTAGTCACCCCGCATGCGAATACTGTCCCCCATCTTTCTTCGATGGCCAGGTATCCAGCATGCGACATGTTCCGCCCTGCACAGCTTGGTATCTAGACAGTTTATCATTCACAATAGTGAATTTGAGCCGACTGTCAGAACTAAAAACTGGAATTATCTTCGGGCTCCAACATTTTTTCATCAGGCATTCTCAGAAGATGGTAAATTGTCTCTCTGACAGTTTATCATTCATGGGGGAAACTGTCACGACAGCGGTCAGAAATTAGGCTGCTTGTGAGAAACACAATAAAGCGTTGCCCACAACGGAAGTGGTGGTTTTATGCCTTTTGTGCATATTACCGCTGACCGAAAAGGCTGCTGCGGTCAGTATGGATCTCACCAGGATTGCCAGCTTGTTCCCATTTTTCGCCAAAGATTCCGTTTCTTTGTATCCGATCTCTGTGAAAATTATCACATCCATATCCTCATTCCCAACGAACTTCATCTTCTTTCGCAGTACCTTCCTCTGCCGTCGGCTGGGATCCTCTATTACGGTGTCCGGTTCATTTGGCTCCATTTTCACATGCTGCTCTTCCTAGTAAGTGTTCTGGCAGGATTTACCACTTAGCCCCCTCCTTAGCGTCTGAAGTTCCCCATTCTCCTTTTCCCCTTGCGGGTTTATTTAGGCAGTAGTATTGCGGACGCGCTGGCTGTAATCGGATTTTCAGCTTCCTAAAAGTGAAAGTTGTCGTAGCTTCTCTTCTGATTAGCTGCGCCGCGTGGTACACACTAAATACAGGCTTCATTGAAGTGGAAACAAAGTCTTCCACAGACTTCTCCTTGGGATGATAGGATCTTGATGAGACCTCCAAAATCCGAGCCTCGATCGCTACTTACTTACTGATAATCGAAAGTGGAATGAAAGTCTGGAGCTTCTTACCACGTGGAGAGTTCAAATCCATGGATCCCATCTTCATGTTTTGGACACAGTAATGCAGTAATAAACTACTACAAGTTCCCCCAACATGAGAAGGTGATGTCCGAGGGGACATCTACGAAGATTGTAGGCCCTAATATTTGGTTAAAAAATTGAACTATAACTTCCAAGATTGATTACCACAACAGCATTTGGCAGACTGTTGTGCCGTAAAATAAACTGAACACTTTCTGACGTATGAACTATCTATATATTTCCCTTAAATTACTTCCGCGACTTGGCTATTCTACATTCAAATGAATCATAATATTAGAGCCATACTGCTTTCACTCTAACGTAAGGACTATTTTTTCTTGGATATCGCCCGAAGTAAAAAGCAATATTTTTGCTCAGTTTACTCTTATGAAACATATGGTATATCCCTAGATATAATGAAGCTGCTTCTTAAATCATTCCACAATTTTCGAAAAAGTATCTGTGATTCACTTCCTCCACTTCGCCACGACTACAAAGATTACGTCTTCCTTTAGTCCGAACAATAAGCAGCACATGGAACACTTCCTCAGTAGCCTGGCCGGAAGTATGTTATGGACGGAAGACATGATAAAATGCCGCAGGAGGCATGAAAAGAACAATAGAGATTCGTATTGAATCGAAGGATGACATGCAACTCGGAGATGGATCAATGGCAATCTCGTTCTATTTGCAATTCAGTCAATAAAAAGCGGTACCTTAATCGGTCCTCTTTAGTGTCTTTGGTGAATCTCCAAAGAACAGAATCTAATTTCCTTTCAGAGATTTCTCCTCCGGACGAATTCTGCTTATATGAAGAAAGCTATTCTTAAACTTTGTTGTTTGGAAGGATTCGGAAATGACCGACAAATAACTCTCATGAATTTAAGAATCTTGCCATTTCCTAAGCTGGGACTTGCCACTTTTTAATTTTGACGTACTTGTACCAGTAACGTTGACGTTTTTTTATTAAACAGTGCCAATTAAAGCTATAGAATTAAACTACTACATCAATTAAGATTCACTAGGGTGATAATATTCACAAAAAATTACATATGTACTGGACATTTGTGTGCCTGAAGTAAGTGTTAAGTGACTTGAGTGGAAAGAGACCTACAAACAAACGTGAGACTTTCCAGTTGGGACCAAATTGACCACGCATTAATTGAATTCAGCCTTGATATTCGGTCTAGACGTGCCTTATTAAGGAACTCCAGACATTCCGATTTTGCGCCGCGGTCCACCAATTCGATGTTCCTAAAAGCTATCTAGTGTCCTGGCCTAAGCTATTCCTCCATCTTAGGCAGGGTCTGCCTGGCCATATTTGCATTATAGACTTTCCGGACTGGATCATCCTCATCCATACGAATTAAGTGAGCCGCCCATTGCAATCCTTTGTGCCGGATTTTATCCACAACCTGGCGCGAGTGATTCTGGTGCTTTTATCTGTGATACCTCTATAATTTCTGCCGTGCGTGATATCTCCGCTTTTATGTATGGGACAGATAATGCCAGTCGCCAATATGCCCATTTTGTCGGAAATCAGATCTCCCTCTTTGTCTCGGCTAGATGATCATCGAAGTGCGTAAGGCTTCATCCTCCTCACTTGTTGGTAAAACTTCCGCGCCTCGTGCGGCTTCTCCCTGTACATCTCGAGCTCACAGACCTGTTGGTTCTCCCAGGTTTCCTTTTGCTGTCTGTGAAGTCGCTTTTCTGCTCACGCGTTCTTTGAGAATGCAACACTACTCAGTATGCGGCATTCTTCCGTTCCGTAGCTAGCTTACATTCATCATCGAACCAGCCATTCTGACTATTTTGCAACTGGGGCCAAGTATGTTTGTGGCCGTATCTATGATAACGTTTTGGCAGGTGGTTGAGAAGATCATTCGTTGATGCTTGATTTCCAGGACATCTGTTGACTGCGGTTATTGCGACATCCATTTCAAAGTTGGCAGCGTTCGATCAACACGTGGTCATTTTGGTTGAAAGTGGTCCCGCCTGGAGAGGCGCACGTTTGTGTGTGGACCGCTTTCCACGCAAACAAGGCGCATCCAGCAACGATTTCGTGCGACACTGCTAATTGTAGCGCTCCCTCCCTACTTGGCTGTTAAAATCCCCAAGTATGATATCAAAATCAGGCATCGAGGGTCCGCTCAACTGCATCTTAGAAGGTATCCTTCTCCGACTCTGTAGTCTCCTCTGTAGGGGCGTGAACATTAAAGAGGGTTATATTTCTAAATTTGTCCTGCAAGCGCAGGGTACTACCCATTCGCTTATGTTTCTAAAGCCGACAACAGCAGGTTTAATTTTCTGGCTGACTAAGAATCCTACTCCGAGCACATGGTTGGCCACTAGGGGTCCGGTCTCTGTCCAATGCATCTCCTGCAAGACTGTTACATCAGCCTTCTATTGGAACAGAATATCGACTAGCTGCTTAACAGCTCCTTCTGTGTACAGGGACCGCACATGTAGTGACCGCGGCTGCGCGACGGAACCGGAATCTCATTCGGCTCTTTCTTAATTAATTTGCTTAAACAATGCATTTAATAGTGTGCAATTGCCTTAATGTTCGCCGCAGGTTGCACATTATTGAATACATTCGGGCGAATTGATCTTGACAAGAGGCGAATGATTTGCCGCATCCGCAGGCGCATGCGCATGTCGCCGCAACATTGCCTAGCGAGCCTATGTAGCAGGAATAGAAGCGGTGCGAGAACAAAGAACGGTGAGAGTGTTGTTTGGTGAGGGAAACGGTGCGAAAAAATAACGGGGGAGTTTTGGATTTGGCGTTGGAGTAGGTGGACAGGTTGAAGGAGCAAGAAGGTGAAAGACTTGGAGAAGTTGGATAAAAGAAAAAGAGGAAGTGGAAAGGTTGGTGGAGCAACGGAGGAATAGCAAGAGGGGAGTCTTTTCTTTTGGAGTGTAGGAGACGAAGCGGAAAACAAAGGCAGTGAAGCTTTGTACACGAAAAGTGGAGTGCTTTGTTTCGATGCAAAAAAAATATAATATATTAAAAATTGATTAAATTATAAAGAGAATGAAAGAAAGGAGAAAGTGAGTGAAAGAAATATAGGTTTATGCTCAATTTGAAGTTGCATTAAGGTGGAAGTAGAAAACTAATAGAAATAATATTGATGTGGATTTTACTCTTACGTTAGTGCTCTAACGGGAAATATTTGAAATATAAATTAGAATAAATCTAAAAGTACACAAGCACATTACACAAGAGTAAAAATTACGGTGTTAGATATTGATGATGTCCTGTGATATAACTAGCAATCAAATTTTTATGCATTCAATATTTCGTGTATATTATCACTAGTAACATCAAAGGACACAGAGAGCATGCGCAACGGCGAAAGCTGCTACCTGCATAACTTGCACTAGGTGTTATTGATATATGCATATAAATAGTATAATCATATTCCTGATAAAATTTTGGTTTTTTAAAACTTGGTACACCAGCCGCCAACCGAGCTCGGCGTGACGACCTGGGTGAGTCATTGTTTTTATTTTCTTTTTTTTTGTTTTCTTTTTATTTTATTTTTATTTATTTTTCTTTTTTTATTATTTTCTTCTTTGAATTTTACCCATTGTTTATTTTTATTTTCATTTTTTTTGTTATGAATAATGTTATGAAATTTGATAAACAATGAAATGTGAATAGAGTGATGGTGGTTTGAGGACTTCCTCCCTTTCAAATCCTCCTTTTTCCCTCCCGCGGAACTGTTTTTTTTAAAGGGACATCCTCAAAGTGAATAACCGGCCTGAGGATGTCGAGGTAGGGTGGGAACCTCAGAGGCCGTGCCTCATACCAGATATGAGGCGGAAGAGACGATCATTGAGACAGTGAACCGTCGTGGATCTTCCCCTCCTTGATCGCGGCACTCGGGTCCGAAGACTTACGGCTCCACGCGCGCGGTCGAGCCGTTTTTTTTTCTCTCTTTTAATTTCCAACTTTAGTTCGCGTTCTGTTTGTCCTTCGATAGGCCGTCACGAAATCCGTAGTAATGTCGAATTTAGAATCCGGTGCGGACCCACGCATCGGAATAGACACGTTGTTTCGAGTAATGAAGCGTGAGGGATCAAAGCGCGGTCAATTTAGCCAATTTGTTTAGATTTCTGGGGTAGCTCTGGCCTCTAGGTCTTTATCGGCCACTCAGGATGATCGACCTGATCTCCTATTTCCACTCTTAACATTACACACGTTCCATGAGAAAATGCGCAAATTGTTATTCCGTTTTTGTTGCTGGGTGTGTTGTTTCGTGGCTTCGTAAGGTAGGGTTGTCAGCCCTACCCAACCCCTAACTTGGAAGACCAGTTGGCACAATTATCTCATTTTTAGGCGCTTGGGAGCTTTCCATTAAGAAAAAGCTCCCAGCGGTCGCCACGTGGAGGGTTTCGTAGTAGAGTTATTGGTGTTGGTTTAGCATGCGTTTTCCAGGTTTTGTGCTCTGTTGTGTGTCCACGTTTCGCCCCGGGACCTATACTACCCTTTGACCACTGCTTAATATATATGCATGTACAAGTAGACAAGGGCATTAAAAATATGAGGGTTGTCCACCCCATTTCCAGATGTGTTCCCTCATACTTACATGTGACTTCTTCCTGCGCCTTGTACCCGGAACTGGTTATAATTTTCATTCATTTCATTTTCATCATTGATAGATAATTCACAGCTCTCCCTAAGGATTGAAGCCATATTTTGTACATTCACTTTCACTTCAGCATCCACAATCCTCTTTATTGCTGAATTCAAATTCATAATACCAATCTAATACTCGCTTCCAAAGTGCATTTTTGGCATATTGGAAATTCGGAAGATCTCCTGGAATTTCGTAAAAAATATCCACATATTTTCATAGAATTTTCTTTATATTCGACATGAAACTCCAGCGCTAGTGTCCATAGGAGGTGTACAATAATAAAACGATTTTTGGTTCAAAACATATGAACTTTCAAAAATTACAGTACATGCACACATATGTATCCACAGACGAATGAATGCTGATTTATAACAGACTAGCGTCAGCCAACGGGACGTACCACATTGTGGTTCAACTGAATGTAAATATGGAGCGAAAGATATATTATAATGAATTGCGCGGCTGATGCAATGAATTTAAATTTATTTCAAAGAAGAGACCATGAATCATAGTCTGTAAGCTCCTGCGAATTCAAAAGTACATATAATTACATTAGCAAATTATTTTTCATAGCGGGAGCATTTTGTAATGGGCATTTTCCTTGTTCCTGTAATGCTTTGAAAAAGTCAGAAGTAACCTCACAGGAAGCGAGACATGTACTGGTTTCGCTACTGACGACCAGTCAGAAAGGGCAAGGAATATGCATATCCATGGGAATTACCTTAGAAAGATCTGTGTAGGACGCAACGCTATTGTAAAGAATCACTTCACTGGAAGAATTCAATTTGTGCCACTGGTATTGAATCATTTTCCGCTATCTAATGTTCCACGGACCTCAACCTAGCGGCGATTAAATTATGTGGTGTTATATCTTTTCCAGGACGATTCCCAAAATTCATGTGGGATATAGCCATGTGGGCTATCTAATGAAAGGTATCGATTAGTACTCTTCAAAACAGATATGAGCTTTGACACTGGTTGCAAAGAGGAGAAGTGCGGGGA
Organism: Hermetia illucens; assembly: GCF_905115235.1. Lineage (NCBI taxonomy): Eukaryota > Metazoa > Arthropoda > Insecta > Diptera > Stratiomyidae > Hermetia > Hermetia illucens. The sequence continues at coordinate 75,530,358 of NC_051852.1, forward strand.
TCCGAAAGGAGTCAATTGTTTCAAGGGGCCGTTCTCAGAGACTACCCAACGGAAAATCTAAAAAAATCAAGTTAATAATATTATATTTTGAAAATTTACTGCGAACCTCCGTAAGTTCATCCTAGTTCCTAGTTTTGCAGTAAGATAGGTTTTTGTATTAAGCAACATACTGGAAAGTTTGGTGGAAATCGCACTATTACCAACAAAGTTATTTTAGATCAAAGTTGCCTCTTTCACATCAAATTACTACTCCCTGGGAAATAAAATGCCGTTACCACGTCCAATTTAATATCGGGTATATTCGACGTATATGCATTACGAGCTATATTTAAATGAAATCATCGTGCGCCCAAATATTCTTACATAACTATTCACCAAAACTTTTCATACTTGAAACGCCGAGCTTCCGGTTTTCAACTTGTTTTCACTAGTAGATGCGCGTTTCGGATACCAGTGTTACTCTTTTCTGCACACAATCAACTCAACAAGTTGATTCGTTCGTCTTCAAAACCAACTCCAGAGGAAGCATCCTAATACGAAACCTCAAGGAAGTCTTGCCGTGATATTACACTGTACACTACAGTCTGCATTGTAAGCACTGAAGAAGCAACTGGCTCCCGAAATATCTATATATGCTATTAAAAACAATAGGGTTGCCTCAATCAAAAACCAATCTCTTCATTTAATTGAAAAATAGGACATCCAAAAAGTTGATCGCTACGAAACCACACACACTACTTTTGTTTGAATCAACCAAAGTAAATCGCTAGGTCAATAATATAACTCCAGCTGCTTAAATTAAAAGTCTTTTTGACATTCACCATCATCACAGCCTAGAAGGATATCGCCTACCAAGTCAAGTATAACATCGAACGTATTATACAATAAAAATGTGCGAATAAATGAGAAATATGCTGCTTTGGCAGCGCACCTCTTAATGATTACAATAAAGAATCTGGAAGATTCGTCAAAAGTCGTAAGGAGGAAGCATTACTTTCACAGAGGAAGAAACAGGAGTCAATATTCCTTCTCATGACAACTAAACTCTTGGTTGAACGTTCGCAGTACATGCCAATATGCCTTCTAAATAGGACTCGCAAACTACTCGGAAGAATAATCTATTAAAGATTATTATTGGGCGCTGCAAAGAAAGGTAGCCTCTCTGCAAATCAGCTCGTATTTCGAAAAATCATCCGATGAGGATGACTGCTGTGCATGATAATATCTGATATCAAGAATGACTCCAATTGTTCGAGATGAAGTAAAATACTCCTTCCGATTGCCGCGCTAACGATTATTATTAATTTATACAATAAAATTGTTTATACTATTATACAAGATTCGTTTTTCCCATAAGTTAACAATTTTGGTTACCCCGTTAAAATTCATTCTTCCGCCTTCATTAACAAAGGTTTGTATTTTTATCTAATAATAGTCTGTGTACGGGTATGTGTTTCGAGAAGTAGGCTGACATTTATTGAGAACGGACCTGTCTACAAATTAATACTATTAATAAAAAGAATTTAAAATTTAAATTAAATTAACTTTTATCAATAATATAAAACAACATTTATATTACTTAATTAATAAAATATAATTTAAAAATTAATTGAAACTAATTTACTTTTGATTTGTTATCTAAGTTACTTTTCCCCCCAAAATTTTGAGAAAAAATTCGTTTTTTGGCTTGTGCGTTGTTGACAGGAATGAGCGGCGAGCCGACGGGTGGGGGACCAGACCGGCCCCCCACCATAAAGCCTAGGGACACTCGGTTCGGTCGTGCAGTCCGTAATGAGTAGGATCCAGACATCAAAATAGCCAAAGTAAGTGTAGCCAATCTTGAAAGAAGAAATGGCGAACTGGTAAAGACACTCGAAGATCTGAAAAATCAAATGACATTATTGAGCAAGAAAAATGGAAAGTTTACGGCGCAAATAATGGCTGGGGAGGCGGGCCCGCCGTCTCCAAAGGTAACCAGGAAAAAAGTGAAGCTTTCTTCAAATACTTCTGCAGCCATGGAGGAGCGGGGTTGCCTTGAGGGCGAACAAGTTTTCGGCAGCGAATCTGTCCGTATGGAGGACATAGTAAATAATCAAGCTGACGATACAAGAGGCAGCGGCAACGGTGGCGATGGAAATGTCCCAGAAGAGGGAAACTAGGCAAAACTAGGGAAAACTGGGTGAGTTTTTGCTCTATGTTTCTAAAAAATTAAAAAAGAAAAACAAAATTGAAGAAAAAATGTTAACTAATGTAAAAAACAAGTCGGGAAACCGGAAGCTGGACACTTTAGGTACGAAAGGTTTTGTGTATTTCTTGGTACGTAGCACGTAATATATCCATATATTATGTGAGAGTATCCACTTTCGGGTGATATTGACATTCATAGTCTTCAATTTTCAAAGAAGCATAAAATTTGAGGTATTATAATTTTGTTAGTAACAGTGCGATTTCCACCAAACTTGGTAAGATCATGCTCTATTGCTCTATTATAGCCTATATCACTGCAAGATTTCATGGTACTAGGATGAACTTAAAGGGGGTTTCTAACCAATTACAAAAAATTGTAGTAATATACTATTATTAACTTTATTTGAACATATATCGGCATGGAAGGTATTTCGGAGCCCAGGCACCATATAGTGGCAGCCTCCTGATTTTTTTCAGATTTTTCGGTTTGGTAGTTTCTGAGAATGGCCCCCTTAAAGAAGTGATCACTTTCAACCTCCCGCGCTCCCCACCCTTCCAATGAATGTCGAAAATAAGATCGACTTTGAAAAGTACTAATCGAGATCTTTAATTTGATACCCCACATGACTATATTTGATGAAAAAAAATTGTACACCCCCCTTTTGCATGTATGGAGACCCCCCCTTAAATTTGACGTAAAAGGAGGTAATTCACTGTATGCGTGAGCGTTCACAGTTCCCACCTTTCTACCAAATTTGGTGTCAATCGCTATAACCGTCTCCGAGAAAAATGCGTGTGACGGACAGAGAGACAGACAGACAGACAGACAGACGGACAGACAGACAGACAGTAAACCGATTTTAATAAGGTTTTGTGTTTACACAAAACCTTAATAATACAAACACGATTGAAAATTTAAAAAATGGCTCGACCGGGACCATAAGTAGCACCGGAAATAAAGAAAAGGGGGAAAGGGTACCCCCATTAATGTTTATGAATTAGGTGGTAGAGATTTAGCCACTTTACTCAATGGGGGCGCGGGGCTCTCGAATTTTATTTTTTTAAAAAACGGGGCCGAGGGAGTCCAAGTCAAATGTAACAAAATTGCAGGTTACAAGAAAGTACGGGAGGTCCTCGAGCGAGTGAAGGCTCCTCGGTGTAAACCTTCCTTCTGAAAGGCTTGGATGCGGAGGAAGAGCCCGATGCGGTGCTCAAAATACTCCGGGAGACGGGAACTGAGGTCTAGTTCCTCTCAGTGTCACGCTTCGCCGCACTTCCTCGTGCAGATAAGCCCGGAGAGCCGGGGAAGTGATCTGATCGGCATCAGGTCGCATAATTACCAGGCCATTCGTTTTGAGCGCCTGCTGAAGGACGAAATAGTCCAGTGCCGAAGATGCCAGCGCTGTGGTCACTCGGCAGTGAACTGTCAAATGACCTTACGATGTGTAAAGTGCGGGAAAGACCATACCGCAGCCGAATGTTCGCTGACTGAAGCAGATGGCAAGGAAAAACTTTCTGTGTCAACTGCGGAAGCGGAGGGCACCGTACCTTGGATGTCCTGCATGCCGCAATGTTAAGATCACAAGGCAGCAGGTGTCAAGATCGGCCCAAAGGACGAAGGTGTCAGCGTCATTGAACAGTACCCTCCCTTCGGCACCAATCGCCTCGGGGATCCCATTTGCAGAAGTAGTTCGACAAAGGGGAACTAAGAAGCTCCAACAAGGTGCAAGTAGCGGGAGAACATGCAGCATACGCTACACGTACACAATACAAAAATAAACAGTGTAACAGAATATTTACACAAACAGCATGCCCGCTGCTAGGTCTGCAGTCATAGCGGTACCACTGGATGGTCTCCGGATCATCGCGATTAATGTAAATTCCATCGTAGGAATCCACCGAAGAGCGGAACTCCTTGATTTCGTTGCCAGGCAACAGCCTGAAATTGTCTTGATTTCAGAAACCCACCTCAGTCCGAGGCATTCGATAACATTCAATGATTTTGAATTCGTGAGGAACGATAGACGAAATTGTAATGGGGGTAGCAGTACCGGAATACTTGTGGGTCGCCATTATCGTTTCAGGCATATTAATAGGCCTGAATTTGAAACCTTTGAATGTATCAAAGTCTCTTGTATTCTGTTTTCACTGCCTAGAGGAGGGCCGAGGGGACGGATTTGTCTGGATTCGGTGTTCAGGGATAACGTTTTTTAGTGTCTATCTTACGCCGAATGAGACGATGCCGGACTTTCGTCGGAGGCTTGAGGCTTTGGAGGACGCTATCTTAAGCACGGATGGGCGGATCCTGGTCGGGGGTAACTTCAATGCAAGGGCACTTGAATGGGGCATGCCTCACACAGATTGCAGAGGGAAACGAATTCTGGAAATGGCAGCGAGAACAGGACTGGTAGTTCTAAACACCGGATCCACCCCAACGTTCCGGCGCCCGGGCTGCGAAGGAAGCATTCCAGACGTAACCTTCGCATCGGAATCACTGGTGTCGCTGGTGGACGGGTGGCGAGTTCTGGAAGACTTTTCGGCAAGTGACCAACAATACATTGCTTTCGAAGTGGTGGACACAAACTCTCGGTGTGCGCCACCCCAGCGAACTTTCTGTGTATGGAACGTCGCGAAAGTGAACACCGGGAAGTTTGTCGAAACTCTGGGAACAGGTGGGGCCACGCTGAAGGGTACTCCTGGGAGCGGTGGCGCCGCTGCTAACACTGTCGTAAATTCAGTTATGAACCTGATAACGACGGTCTGCGGAGCCTCCATGCCCAGGAAGACATCGAGGCGCGGCAAACCTTCCATGTATTGGTGGACAGTGGAAATCGCAGAGCTCCGGAAGGAGTGTCACAGGCTCCGCCGCTTAACACAACGTCTAAGCGACCGGGAGGAAGCATGTACCATAATGATGGAGTACAAATCAGCCAAACGGAGACTCCGCAGCGCAATAAACAAGAGCAAAGCTCGCTGCTGGCAAGATCTGATCGATGAGGTGAACGGGGATCCGTGGGAACTCGGTTACAAACTTGTAACCCGAAAAATCGGGGCTCTGCGGAAACCCTGTTCACTTAAGGCCGAGCAGATGGACCGCATTGTGAGGGCACTCTTCCCTGCACACCCCGAATGGGATGGTGACGTCGGCGCGGAGAGCGCAGAGGACTGTCCACTTTTCTCTGTAAAAGAGTTGGAACAGGCAGTCCTCTCTATGAAAAATAAGAAGGCGCCAGGACCCGACGGTATTCCAGCAGAGGTGTACACACTGGTATTCCAACACCGGCCAAACCTACTGCTCGGCGCATTCAACGCTTGCCTGAAAGAGGGCCTTTTCCCTGCTCGTTGGAAAGTTGCGAGGCTTGCGCTGATCCCTAAAGGGAAAGGCGATCCCGAACTGCCGTCTTCATACCGCCCACTATGTATGCTTGATACTGCTGGGAAATTGCTCGAAAAGCTCATCAGAAATTGACTCGCTGAAGCGATACGCGCTGCCGGAGATTTATCTCCCCGCCAGTTTGGTTTTAGGGCAGGGAGATCGACAATTGATGCTGTCATGCAGGTCGTCGACGCCGTTCGATGCGCAGAGGCACATAGCCGCCGAACTCGACGGGTGGTGCTCCTCGTAACGCTTGACGTCAGAAATGCCTTCAACTCTGTAAGATGGAAAGACATTCTAGGCACACTAGACAATACCTTCAACGACCCGAACTATCTCTTACGGATTTTGAGGGACTATCTGAGGAACCGCTCCCTGCTCTATAAATCACTAGAGGGTCAAAGGTGGATGGAGGTCACGTCGGGGGTAGCACAGGGATCCATCCTAGGGCCGGATCTCTGGAACGCTACCTATGACAGTCTGCTTAAACTCGACATGCCAGAAGAGTCGTGCCTGGTCGGCTACGCAGATGATGTCGCAGCGCTTGTTGCTGGACGCACTGTCGAACAGGCGCAAGCAGACTCGGCATATTGATGCGACGGGTAAACGGATGGATGACTACTCATGTTTGCAACCTTGCACTGGAAAAAACCGAAGTAGTCATCCTGACTAAGAAGAAAATTCCGACCCTGCGTCCCATATCGTTCGGCGAGTCGATAATCGAGTCAAAATCAGCGGTAAAGTACCTCGGGTTGACTCTTGACTCAAAGATGAGCTTTTCGGAGCAAATCCAAGCAGCAGCAAACAAGGCTGCGGCTGGAGTTTCGGCGTTAAGTAGGCTAATGGCAAACATTAGGGGTCCTACGTCTAGTAGGCGACGTCTCCTGATGAGCTCAACGCAGTCTGCCCTGCTCTACGGTGCAGAAGTATGGGCTGGCGCTCTTAACTAGGAGGTATATCGTAGACGCCTCGCGCAAGTACAGAGACTGGGAGCTTTACGGGTGGCGTCTGCGTACCGCACAGTCTCTGAACCGGCTGTGATGGTGATCGCGGGAGTTATCCCCGTTGCCCTTCTTGCTAGGGAGCATCAGGCTATATACAAGCGCAAGGGAGATGAGGCAAGGGAGGTGGTTGCTCGCGAAGAACGGCAACACACTCTAGACCAGTGGCAGCTCTCTTGACAAAATGAAACTAGAGGTAGATGGACTGCGCGGCTCATCGGCAACTTAGGTGCGTGGCTGAATCGGAAGCATGGTGAGACTGACTATTTCCTTACCCAATTTTTAAGTGTGCATGGAAATTTTCAGTCTTACCTGCACAAGATTGGAAAGGCGCGTTCTCCGGATTGTGTGTTTTGCAATGGAGTTGCGGACAACGCCCACCACACTTTTTTTTCTTGTGGAAGGTAGGATGGGGTTCGTCAGCAGCTCTATTTAAACACAGGGGATCTCTCTCCAGACAACATTGTCGAAGAGATGCTGAGGACTGCTGACAGCTGGAACCGTGTTGCCCATTACGTTCGGGCCCTTCTCGTTGCTAAGAAGATAGAACTCGACCGGTGGAGGAGCCGGATGGCAGGGGGTTCTTTGAACTGACAGTTCCCTTCCTCATCTCCCCTCCCGTTGGTGAGAGGAATTCCCTGATTTGAAGGCTCCGCAAGGCGGGAGAGTTCGAGGGCTGGCCCGAAGTAATGTGACAAACGGTTCCAGGCTAGCTCTCTGAAGATGGGGAGGTGTTTAGTTGGTAGTCCGACGACGTACCAAATCGGGAGTCCAACACTGTGTGCGTAAATGCATTCACCTACCCTACCTGAATCAAAAAGCATACCTCGTGGCTAAAGGCCACAAACAATCCCAGAGGGGTATTCCTCAAATCTTGGATAGAGCAATACCAGATAGAGTATAAATGCGAATTATATGGGTCAGAAAATCCAACCTGACCCAGGGCAAATTCCTATCTGGATTTGTGCATTGCTGACGCGCGCTTGAACTTTAATTTTAGGAATCCTCAACGGAAACTACAGACTCTTCCTTAAGATAGCGACCATAACACTATTCTTATTGTTCTGTTCTGTTCTGTTTGATGGACGAAGAGTTCGCCTTCTGCCGATGAACAGTGGCGTCCACAGGCTGAACTTTAAACAAACAGATTGGAAGAAATTCCAAGGGGGTTTATTCGGGGATGCCGAGAGGAATGCCCACCTCTTGATGAGGAAAACCATAGTGCAATTGCGCGAGGTGACAGGAACTTGAGCAACGAGGAAATACTTCAGCATCTTCTCAAGTCGACTCAGATCGACAACTTGACGCTAAATACAATTGAACAAGTCCTCCCTAAGATTAAACCTCGCAATAATATGGAAGGATATGAAACGGTTGAAAAAAGTGAAAAGTTGTGCCGAGAATTAAAGTCGGTGGCAACAAGATACAACCCCTTATTGACTCAGGTATAGACACGAATAGTGTAACTGCTGATACGCAAGGCAATTACATCGTCGCACTAGAAAGCGCTCGCAGGACATTCATGTCTCTTCGAAGACTCTTTTATGCTCCACATCTTAGCCGGAAGGGTAAGATTATTTACTATTTTACTTTGGTTAGACCTATGCTATACTATGCTCACTTACGGGTGTGCTGTCTGGTTTAATTTGAGTGCTAGCCAAATGGAGAAAATAAGGATCTTTGAAAGGAAATGTATGCGTGCTTGCACGGGGCTTAATATGACTGCTTCGTCAAACTATGAGCACTATGTAACTAATGAAGTGATGTATGCAGCTGCTGCTGTGCCAAGAATCGACACAGTTATCGTCAGATTGATTCGGAATCATATAGTGCGATCTGCTTCACATGGTGAGAACCCTTGGGTTTCGCACCCGTTCTACCCAAATGGTGGATATTTCGAGAAAACTCTCACGACAGGCTTCATTCCTCCCGAAGCGTTCGTGTATCTTGACAGCAATGGTCTATGGATTCTGCCGGTGATGCGGTTATGTATCATACACATAGACGGGCTTCGGACAAAGGGATAGAATACCCCCCGAACTTGACTGTGGGGGCTCCGGGGTTCGACTGGAGATAATCCAGAGCGAGAACAATTGATATTAAGTGGGATGAAAAAGAGAAATCCTGGTGGCTACGGGATGCCGGTTAGCGGTGGCCGTGCTCAGTTCTGGCATTTATTTCTTGGTGCGACTATGTAAATAATATAAATATTAAACCGGTGTTACTTTCAACATACATGTAAAAAGGGGGTGTAAACATTTTTTTCACCGAATGTAGTCATGTGGGGTATCAAATGAAAGGTCTCGATTAGTACTTTTCGAAGCCGGTCTTAGTTTTGAGATTTGTTGTTTTGATTTGAGGCGGGGAGTGGTACGGGTGGAAAATGATGATTTCTTTAACGGACCCAAACTATCCAATCGAAAAATCTGAAAAAATTCATAAAGCTGCCTCTATATGGTGCCCAAGCCTCAAATACTCTCCATATCGATATCTGTTCAAATTAAGTTAATAATAGTATCTAGGGTCGAAAATCACAACCGATAACAGCTACGATGAGGAAATCCGCGCACGGTTGTTGTCAGCCAACAGAGCCTATTTCAGCTTACAGAGACTGTTCTGCTCGAAACGTCTCATCCATTGCCAGTCCTCATGTATTCCTCGGAGACTTGGGTTCTTAGCAAGAAGATTTGCGAAATCTTGGCCGTGTTCGAGAGAAGAATCCTCCGAAGAATTGTTGGCCCCCTACATGAGGATGGACGATTCCGTAGCCTACATAAGATCGAAATCTATGAGCAATACCATAACCGTCCGGTTGTGGATACAATCCGGCCCAATAGCTTACGGTGGACGGGTCACTTAATCCGTATGGATGAGGATGATCCCACCCGGAAAGTCTATAAGGGCAATATGTATGGTAGGAAAAGAAGACGAGGCAGACCCTGCCTAAAATGGAGCAATGGCATAGGTCAGGACGCCAGACAGGCTTTGGGGATATCGAATTGGTAGACCTCCGCGCAAAACCGGGATGTCTGGAGTTCCTTATTAAGGCAGGCCTAGATGGAATTCAAATAGCATGAATTAATACTATGGATGAAGAATGTTAATAGTTGGTTGTGTGTCACCAGCGTAGTTGAGTTTTTTAAGGAAAGATGGCATCGTCCATTAGCCCTACAGGCTTCACACCAGGCGCATCATTCCAGTCGCCTACGTCCTGCGTGGGACTGAAGAGAAAATTAATTTGCTTGGATGCCACATTTTTTCTTTCCCACCTATTTAACATTCTCCATTACCTCCATTATTCTTCTTTCAAATTCCTATCATATCATATTACACCCAAAACATTAACATTTTAATTATCATTTAAAAATTATAATCACAAAACCCTCTCGCCTTTTCAATTTTTTGAAGCTCTAAAACCCTTTTCAATAATTTTCAATTGTAGTCTAGAAATTTTCGAATATTCAAAACTGATCATCAACCTTTTTACGGTTTTGTGTAAACACAAAACCTTATAAAAATCGGTTTACTGTCTGTCTGTCTGCCTGTCTGTCCGTCCGTCTGTCTGTCTGTCTGTCTCTCTGTCCGTCACACGCATTTTTCTCGGAGACGATTATAGCAATTGACACCAAATTTGGTAGAAAGGTGGGAACTGTGAACGCTCACGCATACAGTGAATTGCATCCTTTTGCGTCGAATTTAAGGGGGGTCCCCATACATGCAAAAGGGGGGTGTAAATTTTTTTTTCATCAAATATAGTCATGTGGGGTATCAAATTAAAGGTCTCGATTAGTACTTTTCAAAGCCGATCTTCGACATTCGACATTCGTTAGAAGGGTGGGGAGCGCGAAGGGTTGAAAGTGATCACTTCTTTAAGGGAGCCATTCTCAGGAACTACCAAACCGAAAAATCTGAAAAAAATCAGGAGGCTGCCACTATATGGTGCCTGGGCTCCGAAATACCTTCCATGCCGATATCTGTTTAAATAAAGTTAATAATAGTATATTACTATAATTTTTTGTAATTGGTTAGAAACCCCCCTTAAGTTCATCCTAGTACCATGAGTGATGTAGGCTATAATATAGAGCATGATCTTACCAAGTTTGGTGGAAATCGCACTATTACTAACAATGCTGACCATATTGCCTCCTTGTGTACCGTTACGGTCTTGAATGAAGTGCTCTAACACACTTCAACGCCCTGATCCAACATGGATTGTTGCGCCAACGATTATTATTATTTTATCCAAGCACTCCATGGCTCGGCTATATACCTGCTCATTCTGTGTATTAGCAAATGAAATGTCTTCATGGACATCGTAAAGAGGCAGGCTTTCAGATTTTCCGATTGAGTAGTTTCTAAGAATGAGTTCGTTAAAGAAATAATCACTTTCAACCCCTCACACTGTCCGCCTATACAACAAATGTCAAAACTAAGACGTTTCATTTGATACCCAACACGACTAGAAAGATATAACTAACTGCATGTGTGGGCGTTCACAGTTCCCACCTTCTCATCAAATTTGGTGTCAATCGGTGCCATTTCTGAAAAAAATACATGTGTCAGACAGACAGACAGCCGGATAGACATTGATCCGATTTTAATAATGTTTTAGTTTGCAATTAAAACCTTAAGAAAGCTCTTCTAAAATATGAGGCGACGGTGTCATTTGAGTATAATCCAAGATTGCCAGTATCCAAAAGGCCGATGCGTTACCCAATGATTTGATTTAAACGCCCGACGGCAAAGCTTATGCTTCGATTTACATTTTCGTGATGAATTCATGAAGGAGTAAAAAAAATCCCAGGAATGTCGCCTTAAATTTTGTCTTTTCGATATCCTGACTGTCAGTGGCTGGCACCTAGCATTATTAATCATCACGAATACGCAATAGAGACACAATAACCTTTAGAGGGTTATTATATATGTCGATTGCTGACCTATTTTAATGGAAGCTTCCTTAACGCAAATCTGTTGCTCATTGAATGCAGTTACCTCCAATGTGTAAATTTCCAAACACTACAAGTTCAGAAATGGAACCATCAAAGCAAAATGATTCTAATTTGCATGTGGAAATTCCTTTATTAACCAACTTTCATAATTCAAATAATTTGGTCGTCAATATTTCAAATGGTAGCCGAATAGAAAGTCCAGAATTGCAGCAACGCAATGCAATGATTGAACAAAAAACTTGCATTGTTCACTTTCACTAAATTCATTGAATCAGCTCAGCTTTCAGGGAAATCATTGGAAACCCCTGCGAAATGGTCTAAAGCCGACTACCCCAGCCTTAGAAAGCTTCGAAAATCTTTCGTTAAAATTCCAAGTTTAGTTATCCTTCATTGAAATTTCCAAGAATCAAGTTTGCTGTTCATCCCCGAAGCTTATTCACAATCTTTGTCCTGTATTAACGCAAATAACATCAACTCCAGTAGAAAGCACTGAACACTCTCTAGGAGCAATTGAAGCTATTGATGTGGAATTAGAAACATATTAGGAGCTTCCAAATTGCGGTTCGAAGGAAAAGTATTAGAAAAATTACCTGGTCAGTGGATACTTGAAGAGTCCTTAGCAAATCAAATGTTGCACAAAACGTTTGGGCCAATAGTTAGGCACATACATGGGATACACGAGATATGATATCATATGAAACATTTCTCCACAAAAAGTTTCAGCACTGATTTCATTAATGTTAGCACCTTTATTGAAGAGTTGTTGTTATAAGTAGAGCCGAGTTCCTAAAGAATACAAGTAGGGAAACCAGAAGCTAGAACAAGAAGACCGGCACATAGCTTAAATTTTGTGGAAGAAAAACTTTCTTCGATCATTTGCGCGTGAAAAATTTCGCGCATATACTCTGGTGTTAGTGCCGTTCAAAAAACCAGTGACATACGTTGAATACATAGCGTTTGTTTCTTATTTCTAGCTTAAATGTAGCTATGTATCATAATTAAATATTTAGAAAAGCGGGTGGCTATTACAATGTTTGGCCTGCCCGCCCTTCTCTGGCATTACTTTTTACGGTGTATTTACGTTACACATTGATCTTGACAATTCATGATTAAAACAAGTTGGAATCCTGGAAGCTCGCGCTTCGGGTATAAAGGTTTTGTGTCCGTCTTATGGAAGAAACTTCAACGCACATTTTTCTATCCGTATATAGCTACAAATCCAATATATTCCTTCATATTTTTCAAAACTACAAGACGTCCATATTACAGCCACAGATATTATCCTCACCTTAAACAAACAAACTGCCTATTTCCGAATACTGTACATATATATGCACGTATATAAATTGATCGTAGACATATTTCCGATTTACTTCTTATATCGATCTGAATTAGGCACTACCCGCAAAGTTCATTAGCATGCATATACTATATACCTACATACACACATGTCTGGTTGGAGTAATTGATATTCATATACAAATGACTAAAAAACTAAACAAAATAATTCTTTGGGACCCCATTCATAAGAAGTCATTTCGTTATGGTATAAGCAGAGTGTAGAATGCACGAAATTCACGAAAAATGGCAGAGTTTCAACCCCTATAGCTTTGTTAATAATTGTCGGATTTTCTTCAAATTTGACCATATTGTGCATTTTGTTATTCCTTACCCCCCATTTTGTACTTCTGGGATGAACATAAGGGGGGTTGCAAGGTAAATTTCTAAAATGTGGAAATATACTATTATTAACTTTATTTGTGCAGATATCGGAACCGGATGTATTTTGAGGCCCAGATTTCGTAGAGATGCAACACTGTGACTTTTTTCAGATTTTTCGGTTGGATAGGTTCTGAGAACGAGACCTGTTACACTTTTTGTGGGTCGTATTTTGAGCCCGCAATCCCCTATGTTTAACCCAATATCAAATCTGGAACCAATTTTAAAAAGTACTAATTGAGACCTTTCATTTGATACCCCACATGGCCACATTTTATGAAAAAAATGTTGCACCCTCCATTCACATGTATGGGGAGCCCCCCCTTAAACTTAAGACAAAATGGGGTCACTTGCTGCATGTAAAGGGAACAGCAGATTGCACACTCTTACCAATTTTCGTGGCAATCGGTCAAGCCGTTTCCGAATAAATCGGGTGTGACAGACAGACACCGTCTCGATTCTAATAAACACAAAACACAAAACCTTAAAATGAACATACAGTATGTCAAGTAATTCTTTGCAAACGGAAAATAACTAGAAATATTTCTGTTTGACAGATGGTAAAAAGCAAAATAATACATTTTTTGGTAATTTCTCAAAGTGTAATGTTTTATTGGAATATTAGCTAATACTTTACAAATAAAAGAACATAAAACTTGCTTCGAGTAAAGATTGAAAGCGTTACAAATAAAAAACTACATTTCTTTCAGTGTCAAATAATTTTTTGCAAAATACATTATTGAATAAAAAAGTGAATAAAAAAAGTAATTAAATTAATATTTTTCATTATTAATATTTAGTATGGAAACCCTTAGCATCAAGCACAGCCTGCAGTCTCCTTTTCATAGAGGATATCAATTTTTTGACATCGTATTCGTTTGGTATATTTTCCCATTCCTCCTGAATAAAGGCTTTTAACTGCTCTTTTGACTTCGGACTTCTCCTTGCAACTCTTTTTTTAAGATGAGCCCACAAATTTTCGATTGGGTTCAAGTCCGGGCTGTATGCTGGTGTATCGATAACTTTCGCACAATTATAAAGCGCCCAAGATCTACACAAATACGACTTATGTTTAGGGTCGTTGTCTTGGTATAGTTTGAAATTTAATTTATTACGATTACTAGGATCGGGTAAGGGTAAAACACCATGGTGGAACTCGGATTTGGCAAAACAGAGGAGAACGACAAGGATGCTCCTTAATCGTGCTCTGAAGGGCGAATCAAGCACTAGCTGGAATCGCTATAAAGAGGCACAGAAGGCTCTAAAGAAGAGCATAAGATCGGCCAAACGGTCATCTTGGAGACGCTTTTGCGAAGAGACTAACTCTCTTGAGGCAACCTCAAAGCTGAAGCGAATTCTGGTCAAAGAACGTAGCCAGAAACTGGGTTACTTACGTTTACAGAATGGGAAGTACACAGAAAGCGATGAAGAAACGGCAAATCATTTGCTTGAAGTACACTTCCCAGGCAGCATCCAAAATCTAATCTCGGGGCCAACAGGTGCATACAGCCCTCAACCGAGAGATTGGAATCTGGCATGCAAAGTAGTATCACTGGAGCGAGTGAAATGGGCATTTAACTCGTTCCACAGATATAAGTCTGCAGGTCCGGATGGCATCATTCCTGCGCTAGTAATAGATGCCCTGGGTCGACACATTCGGAATATATATCGGGCATGCCTAGCACACGCTTATATTCCAATTAGATGGCGGGATGTGAAGGTGTTGTTCATTCCCAAACCAGGAAAACCCACCTACACAGACGCAAAAAGCTGTCGACCGATCAGCCTAACGTCCTTTCTGCTAAAAGGACTAGAAAGATTAGTAGATCGGTTCATAAGGGATACACACATTCCTAAATGGCCACTTCACCATAGGCAACACGCCTACCAGAAAGGCAAATCCACGGAGACAGCACTCCATGAACTTACGGCAAAAATTGAAAAGGCGATGTCTGGTAAAGAATACGCTTTAGGCGCATTCATGGACATCGAAGGTGCCTTCAATTATGCCTCATTTGCGGCAATTTGTGATGCGGCAAGACAGCATGGAATCGAACCGCTGCTAATCAGTTGGATCCTTCACATGCTAGAGTGGAGAAAAATCCACATATCGGTCGGCCAGAAGTCTATTGAAGCAGGATGTCTCAGGGGCTGCCCACAGGGAGGGGTTCTCTCTCCACTGTTATGGCTCTTGGTGATGGATACCCTGCTGTGGCTCCTGGAGGACAAAAAAGTCTTCGCGCAAGCATTTGCGGACGACCTAGCCGTAATAATTAACGGCAAGTTTGCGGACACAGTATGTGACCGCTTGAGTGCAACTCTGCATGTAATCCACAGCTGGTGCCTCCGCAATGGACTCACGGTGAACGCTAGAAAGACTGGAAGTTATGTTCACTAAGAATGTCAAGTGGGGCAGCTATACGCTACCCACCTTAGCAGGGGCGGAAATCCAGCTGGCACAAACAGTCAAGTACTTAGGAGTACATTTCGACTCCAAGTTAACGTGGAAGCATCATATCCAGGAACAATACCAGAAATCCTGCAGATTGCTCTGGTGCTGTAGGAATGCGATAGGTAAGACCTGGGGACTTTCACCTAAACGGATATATTGGATGTATACATCCATAATAAAACCCATTTTGATGTATGCATGCATCGTCTGGTGGCCAAGACTGAACTTTGCTAACAGCAGGAAGCTGCTAACGCAGATTCAGAGACTTGGTTGCCTAAGTATTACTGGAGCAATGAGTACTACGCCGACTGCCGCACTTGAAGCCATCCTAAATTTACCCCCCATCCACTTGGAGGTGAAACGGAAAGCAGCAAACGACGCATATAGGCTCGATACCATTGGGGCGTGGAAAGGCGGCCAATCCAACGGGCATGCGTCTATATGGAAATTCCTTGAAAAACATCCGGTAGCCCTGATGCCGACCGATCATAAGGTTTCCAGATTCGTCTTTGAAAAGACATACACTGTCGTAATCACCGAAAGAGAAGAATGGTCGACAAGTGGCCATGAGTCTTTTCAGATTACAGACCTAATAATCTTCACCGACGGGTCAGTCACGGAGGATGGATCGGGTGCAGGCGTGTTCTCGGAGAATCCGATTATAGAACTGGCCCGACCCCTCGGAAAAATGACGACCATATTTCAGGCGGAGATATATGCCATTTCATTGGCAGCAGAAGAATGTCTGCGACAAAAATGGAGGGGTCGCACCATTCGAATCTGTTCCGACAGTCGGGCGGCATTATCAGCACTAGATGGCAACAACATATCAAGCCAGTTGGTGTGGAGTTGTCGTCAGGTGCTGCTGAAACTTGGCCGACTGAACGAAACATTCTTAATGTGGGTGCCGGGGCACTCTAACATCGCCGGTAATGAGGGGGCTGATAGACTGGCTCGCCGAGAGTCTGGATCCACAATGGTGGGCCCAGAACCAGCTCTTGGAATCCGACCATCTACGGTCAAGTCTACTCTGAAAGGTGAAATTGCAAGGATTCACGCAACCGAGTGGAGAAATTTGGACTCTTGCCGGCAAGCGAAAATCCTTGTAAAGGAGCCTAGGGCCACTAGAGCGGCATTTTTGTTGTCCCTTAAGAAGTGGGACATGAAAACCCTAGTAGGGCTTTTGACGGGACACTGCCCCTTAAACTACCATATGGAAAAGATTGGGGTAGTGGTTTCGGCTGTGTGCAGCCAATGTGAGGAGGAGGAGGAAACTGTCCTGCACTTTTTATGCAGCTGCCCGGCATCCTCAGATCTCAGACGAAGACACCTTGGCAAGGTTTTCTTCAATGAAGAATCTGCACACTCTCTGCCTCTTGAGAATGTTCTCAGATTCGCTAAAGCCTGCGAACACCGTAGGCAGGAAGCCATTGAATAGGCAACTTACGGGGATAGTACAATGGGCCTAATAATGGCCTGAGTGCTCGGAGCTGCGGCTCAACCCATTTAACTAAACTAAACTAAAACTAAAGGATCGATAAAACCAAATTTTGTGGCACTTTGAACCAATTCTGTTTTCAGAATATCTAAATAATACTCTTTATCCATTGTTTCGTCAATAAATCTTAATATGCCTACTCCTTTTGATGAAATGCATCCCCAAACCGTGACCGACAATTTCCCGAATTTTACTGTTGGTATAATATTTTTATAACATAAAGCTTCAAGAGGCTTCCTCCAGACTCTATTTGGGCCCTCATTGTAATAGAGCATAATTTTAGTCTCATCGCAAAAAATAACGTTATCCCAGTATTCGATGGGGTATAAAACATGCTCTTTTGCAAATGAAAATCTTTTATTTATATTAAATGTTGATAACAGCGGTTTTTTCCTGGCTACTCTCGAAGAATATTTATGTTCTAAGAGTACTTTTCTCACTGTTTCATATGAGATTTGAACTCCACAATCCTTTTCTAGTTCAACAGCCAACGATCTTGTGGAAGTGTAAGGATTTTCATCGATTTTTCTTATGATTTTTCTTACCTCTCTAGGAGTAAGCTTATTCGGCCTTCCTTGTGAGCAACGTAAATGTATCCTATCTTCTTTTTCAACGCGATTTATTATATTGTAAACGGTTCTCAATTTAACTGAAAACATTTCCGCAAGCTCCTTTGCAGTTTTTCCTTTACAATAATGAAAATACACTAACTGAATAATATTGTCGAGTGTTCTGCTTCCAGGCATTTTGACTTTAAAAAATTTTCACGGATTTCACTTTGAATGCAGCAACATAAACATATCAATGCGATACCGAATAGTACCATCTAGAATTCTAGAGAATTCTGTCGCTATATGCATGCGTGTACGTATTACAGTGTGTTTTGCAAAGAATTTTTTGACAGTGGAAAATGTGATCACGATTACTTTTGGCGTATTTACATTGCCTTTTGAAATGAAGTATATGTGTTTATTGTGTAAGTAGGTGATTGCCAAACTAACCAACAATTTCCCTTTTTTAAACTTTAAGAATTTTACCATTTATTCATTTTATTTCATATCGAAGTGAAATCTATATAACTGTTTTTTCTTTGCAAAGATTTTCTTGACATACTGTATATTTGAAAAAAAACTGCACCTCCACCTAGAGCGAGTTGTGTCTGATAGACACGTCGAGTCAAAAAAAAATAAATAAAACAGAATTTTGTTCAGAAAAGAACCGTTTATTCCCGTGGTAAAAAGACTAGTGTCTTTCATTTCATTCTTTACAATATTTTATAACATGATTATGCTGATTTTGATAATGCACATCCGGCATGTGCTACATAGAGTTTGTTAGCCGGAATGAATGTATTTTATTTCATTACTGTTAAAGTGCAATATTGCTTTTATTAGGTGCATTTGGTGTATTTGATTACATTTGAATTTTAGGTGCATTTGGTGTATTTGATTACATTTGATTGTGGGAAATTAGGTGTCTATGCGATTTGTTATGGGGACATAACTTCTCCCCCCCTGGAAGAAAGCGATGGCCAAAGAAACTGGATCTTTGCAGGTTCGTTGGTCGGAGCTATGACAGGTAGGGTATGTTGGCCTGAGTTTTTGATAGTTCGTCTAGAAAAGGCATAATATATTATAAAAACGACGAGGATAATGCCTGTGGTTGCAGAGAGAGGTAGATGCAGATCCATTAGTTCGAAGTCGGTTATCCTCCTAGACGTTTGAGTTGAAGGTGATTATTAGTGGGCGATGTAAAGTTTATGTTGTTAAATGCAGCTGGATGTATGCTGATCTCGTCCCAGAAGGTTTGTATTTTGGAGCTGTATGTAATGCTGTTGATGGAAATCTCGCAGTCCTTGAAGTGGATTAGAAGGGTTCCCTTCGCTTTAAAGTCGTTAGGTCCGCAGGTAGTATTAACCATCGTTTCCGGAATACTGATCAGCAACAAGTGATTTGGCTCTGGTTCGAAAATCTCGATGTCGTTTTCGCGATCGTAGATGTGACATTCGGCAGGCTTGTGATTCAGGATGCTTGCTACGCATTTTGAATGAGAGACTTTTTCCAAATTAGTGGTTTCGAGGCAATAAAATGTCCCCTCGATATTCTGACATTTACTATCAAGTTCTTGGATATGTTCATGCCCAAGGATGGCATAGGGTTTTGTTAATATTGTTCGGGTTTTGTTAATAGGTAGGGGTATAAGGTGAAATAAGAAGTATGATTCTTTTGAGAGGACCGGGATTCTTATGTTGAAGATAATATTTGAGTTATTTGAGTAGGCTTGAAGACTTAATAATTCATATATGTGTTCATCGGATGTAATATTAATGTTTTGTTCTTCAAATAGGCGATATAATTCCGTTAGTTCTTGAGGATTCAGTATCATTTTGGATATAATGTTAAATTTTGCTAGAATGATTGCTTCTGAAATCCCGTTTAAGTGGTTATCAAGTACGTCAATGTTAATATTAATTTGATTCATATACTGCGAATATTTTATGTTTCTATTATCATTTCGAATTTGGTTTTTGGAAATTTCATTAATATGTTTCAAATAGTCAGTTATTGTTTTTTGTTGTTGATTTATGTGTGCTGTAATGTTACCGAATCGTTCAATCATTTGCCCGTTTAGTTGGCTTTGTTGAGTTAATTTAGTTTCGAGTTGTCTTTCATTATCAAAAATTTTATTTATTTCGTTATTTATTCTTATCACGTCGTTTGCATCCAAGTTCCCCGTAATACCTTTTATGATAGTACCTAGTCCGTCTATTAGTCCTCTTTTAGTCCGTTTGTGAGGCATCATTGCATCCAGTTTATTTTTAACTTCGTCGACCTTTCTTTTTAATATTTCTACCATTCCTGTATATTCTGTAGTATTGTCGAAAATTGCTAGAGAGTCATGTATATTGTCAATATTTTCCTTGTATTTATCGAGTTGTACGATGTGTATCAAGTCTTTGTAGGATGTTATCAAACGTGCATTTCCCAAGTTTATTTGAAGTAGTCCATTCCTATGTGTCAGGTCCTGCAGGTTCATCGTCTGGCTGGTTACCATGGTCAGTAGGAAGAGTTTCCTGAAATTTTCGTTTTCTTTTAATTTTGGACTTATGTAATTTTTGGTTTTTGTCTGTAATAACTGTAACAAGATTATTCTTCTTAATTTTGTGTTTAGTAAATCTTCGATTCAATTTGTTTCGTCTACACTCTCTTCAAAACACTACCGATCCTTCGTTGTAATTTTCTGGGTTTTCTCTATTTTTATTTAGTTTTGTTATTCGTCTATTGGTTTGATCAAGTAGTAAACGTTCTGTTTCGGGATAGAGTTGTGTTTGAAATTGTCTAAGTTTTTCTAGATATTCATGATTACTAGTGTACTTCGCGCCTTTGTCAAACTTGTAGGTTCTGCCGTAGAATAATTCAAAGGGAGTGTATTTCGTAGCTGAATGGATAGTGTTGTTGTAAGTGATGATTACTTCATTAAGTATGTCTTCTGGGTCCTCGTCTCGGTGTTTGTCGTGTATTATTCTGTAAGTTTCAGTGATAGTCGAGTTAAGTCTTTCTATAGGTCTGTTGCTGCTTGTCTGCTGGTAAGAAACTAAGTAATGATTTAATGTATATTGTTTACAGAAGTCTTTGAAGATAGAAGATGTAAATTCGGTTCCTTGATCGGTTACGATTGTGACTAGATTTCTGGGAATACCGTGTAGACTGATGAAATGTTTCAGTGATTTAATAATATTTAGGCTGTTTCGGGTTTCGAGAGTGTAGGCTGCCGCGAATTTCGAGAACTTATCAATGATGGTTAGTATGTAGCGTTTGTCTATTGTGTATATGTCCATATGGAGTACGTCTAAAGGTTTTTTTGGAGGATCTGGGGTTTGGTGCTTCGATTTTTGAGGATTTCTGTCATATTTAAGTGTTTGGCATTTTTCGCAATTGTTGATTATTTGTGTGATTTTGTTCTTCATAAAAGGAAAGTAATATTCTCTCTTGAGATGACCAAGAGCCTCATTTATTCCTCGATGATTACTTTTTAGATGGTATTCAGTAATTAAAGCATCTTGTTCATCGCTCTCACTTATTTCTTTTAGGATTTCCATGCATCTTACGACCTTAAAGTTTTTGGATTGAGAAAAATAGTTTGAATGAGTTTCCTGTATTATTCTGAAAATTTCTTCGGTGTTATATATTGCAGTTAGTCTATTGGGAGGAATAAATTTTTTGAAGATGTCGATAAGGTTTGTTTCCGTATATTCTTGCATTCGAATGATACGTCGCTGTTTATTTTTGAATGGCATTTCGAGAATCGTTTGGGGTCTATTGTTAGTTTTTTCAAGTACCAATTGAGGAGAGAATTCGTTTAAAGGGCGTTCAGAAATAGGGATTCCTGTATTAAGGTTTTCTTCTGCGGAATGCACAGTGGAACCCATAGTACTTTGTGCGGATGTACCTGGAGTATCATTAACATAAACTTCAGTTAAGTTTTTATTGTTCGTCTCTTTATTGATTTTTATTCGACTTAAGGCGTCTGCGTTACTGTTCTGGCTACCCTTTTTATAATGCAATTCATAATCGTACTCTTCTAGCTTGAGCTTCCAACGTATCAGTCTAGAATTTGGATCCTTTAGATTCATCATCCAGATAAGGGGTTTGTGATCTGTCACTATTGTAAACTTCCTACCGAAGAGGTATGGGCGGAAGTACTTAGTGGCCCACACAATTGCCAAGAGCTCCTTTTCGATTGTCGAATAGTTGATCTCGGTATCAGTCAAGGTCCTACTAGCATAGCAGATTGGTTTATCACTGCCGATTGGCTCTTGTGATAATACACCACCAATTGCAAAGTTGCTCGCATCTGTTGTGAGCACAAAGGGTCTTTTGAAGTCCGGATGTTGAAGAAGGGGATCGTTGGTGAGAATATCTTTACAAGATTTAAAAGTTCTCAAATAGCGATCGTTTAGATCAATACGTCGTCCCTTATTTAGACATTCTGTGAGTGGTTTGGTCAATTTTGCAAAATCCCGAATAAATTTACGGTAATAGCCAAGTAACCCAAGAAATGATTTGATTTCTTTCGGGGTTCTCGGAATGGGAAAGTCGGTGATAGCCTGAATTTTGCTAGGATTTGGTTTAATACCTTCTGTTGTGACCAAGTGGCCAAGAAAAGCTATTTCCTTTTTGAGAAACTCGGACTTATCGAGTTGAACCTTAAGGTTTGCTTGACGAAGTTTCTGGAATACCTTTCGAAGATTTTCTACGTGTTCCTGCAAGGAGGTAGAGAATATAATAATGTCATCTAGGTACACTAGACAGATTGTTCCTTGCAATTCCTTTAAAACGTTATCCATGACTCGTTGAAAAGTCGAAGGGGCATTTTTCAGCCCAAATGGCATGCGTACATACTCGTAATGGCCACCTTCGACCGTGAAGGCCGTTTTAGAAACGTCGCGTGGATCCAGCTCGATCTGATGGAACCCACTAGTTCGGTTTGAAGTTCAAAGGGAGTACGGCATTGTTAGTCGTTACCACCTGGTTGCCTAGGTCTACTTTAGCTCCGAGGTTACTCAAAATGTCTATCCCAAGTAGCCCATCAAAATAACCGTGAAATTTGAATATTAAGAAACGCGAGTTACCGGGTTGGTTGAATTCAGTAAAATTTGGTAAGATAACTTCTTCTTTGACTTCGTGTTTAGAAAGAACAGTGCTAATCGAAATAGGTTTAATTGATTTTATATCACTCGGATTGATATATTCGGGGTTGATGAATGATGAAGATGCTCCTGTGTCGATTAAAAATTTTAATGGACGTCCAAAAGGGGAGGAAATGCTAACATAGGGTAGTAGGTTACCGTGTGTGTTAATATCCAGGTATCCGATTGGGTTGAGGAGGCATTCGTAGGAAAATTTTCCTCATCAATATTGTTTTCTTCGGAATTATTCTGGTTGCAGTTTTCGTAGGGATTAAGAAAATAAACGTCTTCATCATCATAGTAATATTGGGAATAATATTGTTCGAGATTATAGGGTACGCTAGTTGGGTTACCTTCCTCACTATTAATGTTTAAGAGGGATTCCTTTTGGGTTTTAGAGTGTGAGTTAGACTCCTGTTCCCCGACATTGAACAATTTTTTAGATGTAAAATTAGCTGGTCCGGTTGACCGGAAGAAATTACTTCCTGGTTCTCTTTGCTGTGGATGGTTTCTTCGAATTGTACCTGAGCCTATTTCCATTGGTTCAGGTTTTGAAACAGGTCCATTACTTGGTCTATTAGGTATAGAAGGTCTTTGTTGGAAATGAGGATAGTTATTCTGAAATGGAGCTTGTCGTTGGAATTGCTGAGGATACTGCGGAGGTCTAAACTGTTGTTGCCTGACAAAAGGATTTTGAGGTTGTTGATACATGCCAAATGGTTTTTGTTGAAGTAAAAAGTTAAGTCTGTATTGTTGATTAAACAGAGGATTCGAGAACCCTTGTGGGGGTATTAAAGGAAACAAAAGTTTAGGTTTAAACACATCCTTATTTTGTTGGGGAAACATGATGGGTTTCAGCGGGTTAACTGGCCTTGGGTTTAATAGACTCCGGTTCGAATCTGACTTAGTATAAAGTATATTCTGCTCTTGTATGCAGCATGCGTAGGCTTCTGCTAGAGTTGTGGGTTTCATAGCCCGAACGGTGGACCCAAGTGGTTCTTTCAATCCCGATAAAAATGTGTTTAAGCACATCTCTGCGAAGAGAGATTTTTTTGCAGAGATCACATTGAGGTCACTTTCATGAATACACACATGATTATTCATACTACTAAGTATTTCGATAATTTCACTGTAAAATTTTTGCACCGAATCATTATTTTGTTTTAACACATGCAAGTCCCTTATTAAGGAGGTCTCATTCCTTTTGTCGGCGTAGTGAAGGGTGAGGTTGGTTTTAATGAGATTCCAATCTAATGGTGTCCCATACATATTGAGGACTTCGTTCGCTTCTCCAACAATTTTGTTGCGAATGGCCCTCAATAATAACTTGCCATATGGCGTTCCATTTGTAACATCGATAAGGGAAAGTATTTCGTCGACGTTGCCAAGGAAATCAAACAGTAATCGCGGGTTACCCTCGAATCTTGGGAGATCCTTGATTGCGTCAGGTACCCGTAATGAATTGAAAATATCTATGGTTGTAACCTGAGGTTGCGAACTTGTACCTGGGTTAGCCATTATATTATATTCTATTTTGTTTTCTTCTTCACTTTCATTAACTAATATAGACAAACTTCGTGATCTGAATAAATTGGTTAATTTCGAGATTGAGCCAACGATTGATTGATTTGGAACACTAAGATTATTTTCACTCGCGGGAGATTTTATATGACCACTATCGGATTTATATTTTCTTAATTTAGTAGGAGAGTTATTACGTCTAAATAGCCTAGGAAGCGTGTTATAGGGTTTTGAGGATGGGGATTTCGATTTCGATGGGAGAGGCATATGACCAAGAACTTACTTGAGTATAATGATCAGTAGGACTCTCATAATCCTTGCTTTGTTTGCTCGAGTAGCGATATGCTTTCGCTGAGCCTGCTCTGCGCAACAATTATCCTTCGTCACTTGCACTTGCACAAATTAGCACAATGAACCGTAAGCGATCAACCGTCGCGAACCGATAATCCTTAGGAATGGTTTCTGCGTACTAAGAATCCTAAATCGTACCGTCCTCCGCCCTTACTTTTGCGACTGCGCCAGTTATGTGTCTGATAGACACGTCGAGTCAAAAAAAAATAAATAAAACAGAATTTTGTTCAGAAAAGAACCGTTTATTCCCGTGGTAAAAAGACTAGTGTCTTTCATTTCATTCTTTACAATATTTTATAACATGATTATGCTGATTTTGATAATGCACATCCGGCATGTGCTACATAGAGTTTGTTAGCCGGAATGAATGTATTTTATTTCATTACTGTTAAAGTGCAATATTGCTTTTATTAGGTGCATTTGGTGTATTTGATTACATTTGATTGTGGGAAGTTAGGTGTCTATGCGATTTGTTATGGGGACATAACTAGCGCGAGAAGGCTTATTTACTTACTTATTCTAACTTAATCTAATCTAATAAATAATACTTAAATCTAATTCTTATATCTAATGTTCTTACAGCGCTCACAATTTTGCGCTTAACCTCTATGCAGCCCTACCAGGCAAGGAGTATCGAAAAGAGAGACTATGGCGGGTTTTAATGCAGAGCTCACAATTTGGCAAGGCCTTAAGAATGTGACCAATGGGGTGCAGTTACCTTCCAGATAAAGTTGCCTCATTAGTGGATTGGGGTGATTCTCCGTTCTTTCGAAAAATTTTTCTAACAGGTTGAGAGCGAACTCTCGAAGAGGTTTAACTTTTGCTCGTCTGTACACTTCGGCGTTGCGGCCGCCCTTCTTGGTTCTCCAATTGTACGACAAGCCAACGCAGTGTCTCAAAATTCTGCGGTCGAAGGACTCTTCATAGCTTTAGTCGAGCAAGAAATCCATTTAGGGGCTCCGTTGCAAAGAATCGGTCTTATATAGAGTCATTTTAGATTTAGTGCAAAGTCCTACTCTTTTACGAAGAATAGAGTAGATTTTACTTAGTGCACCGCGTGCACTGCTGAGAACAAGATTAAGGTGGGGGTCGAATCGTAGGTGTTCATGAAATAGCATAACGATATTCCCGATGCGTAGCGTTTAACTTTTCTGTGGATAGGTCTAGATCCCAAGTATCTGGATTTTCTCCGGAAAGTAATAACCTGTGTTTTGGCCTGGTTGATTTTTTTCCCCCAGGTGTGGTAGTACTTGTAGAGATCTGTTAAGTATTTCTCTATAGCATTAGCTGCCTTACCTGGTCCGAGGCTCGACGAGTCAGCGAACTGTAATAGTTCTGTGCCGCTCTCTGGGATTGGAGTGTTGACCGTGAAAATGTTGTAGAGTGTAGGTCCTGAAATGGGTCCCTGAGGTACTCCAGAAGTGACCGGTAGGAGATCGGAATAATAATTTCTCACGCTGACGTAAAAACGCCTATCTTCGGGGTAGGGATCACCGGGATAGGGAAATCAAGGCTGATTAATTTGAAGATGAGTCCGTTGACCCACACTTAATCAAATGCCTTTTCAATGTTTAATGCACACACTACTGTGGGCTTGTTATTGACGTTAAGTCTACTACTCACTGAATCGTGAAGGTAGCTTAGTGCGTGTTGGTTCCCGTGCTTTGTCCGGAACCCGAATTGATGGTTCAGAATAATGTTTTTGCGATCGCAATGTTGGACTAATCCCACTGTCCATGCTTTTTCGAAGAGTTTGCCCAAGTTGGACAGAAAAGAGACGGAGTTTTGTGGTTCGTGGGAACCGCCTTCTTTTAATGGCAATTATCTTTGCTACTTTCCAAGTAGTGGGAAAGTAACCATTATTGATGCAGTTGTTGAAGACTGCAAGAAGGAACTTCATTGATGCCCTAGGGAGGTTTTTGATGACAATATTTACAATGTCATCTGGTTCGGTTGATTTTTTGCCGTTAAGGCTTTTAGTGATGGCTGCGAGCTGTGATAAGCTCAAAAAGGTTTTTGGATCATTTGGTTTGCAGGATGGGTTAAAGCTAGAGAAAGGTAGTTAGTTTGAGTGAATGCTCATGAAGAAAATCTTTGATTGTCGTGTCTATAATCGAACTGACGGCCAGGTTGTTACTAGGTGAAGGAGAGTTTAGTTGATTTGGGAAAGACTCCGCGAGTATTTGAGCTTTCCTAGCGTCACTGCCGATGTTTTCATTGTTCTTGGTAAGAACGAAGTTTTTGGATCTATTGCGGCCTGTCAGCCTATTTATGTGTTCAAACATATTAGATCCGGGTTTCACATCCGCTAGCTTGCGGGTGAGTTCCTTGCTATGGAATTGTTCCACTATTTGACGGATTAATGTACTAAGGCAGTTAATCCGAGAAATTAACACTTTACATTCCGTATTAGTTCTGTTGCCATTGTTGTGGATGTTTTGCTTGAGATTTCTGCGCCAGATTTGCCTGGCTCTCAGGTGTTTCATTATCTCGTGCGGCAGTTTATTGAACTGAATCTCATCGATTTTGAGGAGCTTTGTGTTTCTGCGTGTAGCAGAGTGGATGGCATCAGTAGCCAAGATGATGGCCTCATCGATTTCTTTGTCCGTTAGGTTTTGCGAGACAGTGATTTTTTCAGGTTTAGCTGTGGTGCTAATTCTGCCCTGGATTTATCCTAGTTAGTATGGGCGAATGATCTTATTGTGCTGGGTACTCGCTTTTGCAGTTGAGAGTTTAGGGAAAGTATAAGTTCAGCTGCGAAGTGATCGGACATTCCTGGTAAAGTTTTGCACAGGTCTGCAGGTTTTTGATGGAGACTTCCTCAAATGCATAGTCTTTTCTGACTAAACGGGCGGTACCGCTATTAGGATTAGGAATTAAAAGTGAAAGTTGGATAGCGGGTAATTGCCGCTTTTCGTTTGTTTGGGCCGAAGTGAGCGTTTCGATCAAGTTTTTGAAGGCTTGTTGCTTTGAGGGACTTGAAGGGCTGTAGATCTAGGAGTAGTGTTCCTAGTTGTTTGGGGGCTGCAGCTCTAGGGAGAGTATTTCTAGCTGCTTGAGGGTAAGAAACACCCGGTTTGGCCAAGCTTTGTGACATCTGAGTCGCCGCCTGTTTGCCATTCATGATCTCGGCATTTTTTTTTTCCCTGCCAGCTTCCTTTTTAGCAACCATGTCCTTCTATGCCGGGCATCCGCCGTAGTTGGCAGGGTGTCCGGACTGGCCGCAATTGCAGTAAGTTGGTTTGTCTGGGGTGGAATTTGGGCATTCCCCTTGCACATGGGTTTTCATGCACCTCACACAGCGGTGCACGATGGAGCAATTGATGGCGATATGCCCGAAGTTTTGGCAGTTGTAGCACTGCACTTCTTGAATCGGCCTGACTTTCTCAAGCGAAATTTTCTGGTGAAGGATATATTTCACCTTAAATGCTTCTTGATCTGGCTCGAAAGTAGTCATAAACAGCCCCGATTGCGACTTCAACGGAAGCGCCTGTTTCAGGCCGTTAACAAGTTTGTCGGCTCGCGTAACTAGATTCGACACGCTTTAGGTGCGGGTACTCTTCGTTGAGTTCACGGATTATGTCAGCCGGGTCTGCCTCTTTCTGAAGACCACTGATGACTAAGGGCTGAGTCCTTAAAGCCGGAGGGGTACTGGTCGTGGCATGCAGTCCCTTTTCCTTAATAAGATTGAAGACCGCTGCATGATCTTCAAGGCTTTGAGCAAAAATCGTTTTTTTTAGTGTTGTTTTTAACCCTTTCTCTTTTAGTATCCTCAAGAATTGAGGAACATTGATTTTATACCTAATGATTGGCCGAATTTTTGCCATTTTTGGGCGGGTAACCTCGGGGGAGGGTGCCTGAGGATTTGCCGGAGGGGCATTAACTCTACTTTCTCTTTGTTTTTCTTTTTCCTCCGCTGGACGAAGTTGAATTCGTCGCCTTCCTCTTCTTGGATGGCGACTTCGACGCTCATTTCTCCATCTTGATGATGTTGTTGCTCCACATATTGCTCGTGTTTTTGTTGTTCATGTTGATGTTGCCGTTGTTCACCATGATTTTGCCATGGTTCGCATTCTCCACGTTGCAGGTATTGTCGTTGCTACTGCTCCGACGTTACGATTGGCATCCTCCCTTCGAGGGATGCCAAGCGTTCCTCTAGCTGCTTCATGATCTTTTGCTGACAGTCCAGCTGTTGGACCATCGCGGCCTTTTCTTATTTTAGCTCCTCGATTTTTTCGAGGAGGCTCGCGTTCAATGTTTGCAGCTCTGGAGAGCTGCTTTCTTCTTCCGATGACATCTCCTCGGGGTGTATCACCTTACACCTCTTGGCGGACATCCTGTCCCCAAGCCCGTACTTGCACAACAGCAAGCACTGGAATGTAACAAAAATTTTTTAGTTCAATGTTCTTATAATAATTACCTTTTTCGGACGTAGTGCCACTGTCCAGAACGTATACTTCCTTCTGGACTCTCGATCAGCTTCTGCTCTTGACGACCGTTCGCTTCGAGAGCTCGGAGCGAACTGACACACCACCAACAACACAACAATATATGAATCACAAAGGCCACGGACCAGCTCGCTACCTCATACCTACCCTGCGAGTACCTACAAACTTGATTTGTTCTTCCTGAGTATAGTCGTCTTGAGCTAGACGTTTCAGGTATAAAAGGTTTTATGTCTTTTTGTTTCCCATTCATGCATATGCAGCTAAAAATTCACGTATGCGTGCACATACTGAAGACACAGTTATTATCATCATCATCAACGGCGCAACAACCGGTATCCGGTCTAGGCCTGTCTTAATAAGGAACTCCAGACATCCCGGTTTTGTGCCGAAGTCCACCAATTCGATATCCCCTACGCCATCGCTCCATCTTAGGCAGGGTCTGCCTCGTCTTCTTTTTCTACCATACATATTGCCCTTATAGACTTTCCAGGTGGGATCATCCTCATCCATACGGATTAAGTGACCAGCCCACCGTAACCTATTGAGCCGGATTTTATCCACAACCGGACGGTCATGGTATTCCTCATAGATTTCGTCATTGTGTAGGCTACGGAATCGTCCATCCTCATGTAGGGGGCCAAAAATTCGTTGGAGGATTCTTCTCTCGAACGCGGCCAAGAGTTCGCAATTCTTCTTGCTAAGAACCCAAGCTTCCGAGGAATACATGAGGACTGGCAAGATCATAGTCTTGTACAGTAAGAGCTTTGACTCCATGGTGAGACGTTTCGAGCGGAACAGTTTTTGTAAGCTGAAAGAGGCTCTGTTGGCTGACAACAACTGTGCGCGGATTTCATCATCGTAGCTGTTATCGGTTGTGATTTTCGACCCTATATAGGAGAAATTGTCAACGGCTTCAAAGTTGTATTCTCCAGTCTTATTAATTTCGTCGGGATACCGAATTCTCTCATGGCCGTGTACAGTTTTACCCTGGCTATGCTATCATAGGCGGCTTTGAAGTCGATGAATAGATGGTGCAACTGTTGTCCATATTCCAACAGTTTTTCCACCGCTTGCCGCACATAGAAAATCTGATCTGTTGCTGATTTGCCTGGAGTGAAGTCTCTTTGGTATGGGCCAATGATGTTCTGGGCGTATGGGACTATCCGGCCTAACAAGATAGCGGAGAATATCTTATAGATGGTACTCAGCAACGTGATACCTCTATAAGTGCTGCACTGTGTGATATCTCCCTTTTTATGTATGAGACAGATAATGCCTCGTTGCCAATCGTCAGGCATTGATTCGTAGTCCCACACCTTGAGCATAAGTTGATGAACCACTTGGTGTAACTGGTCACCTCCACATTTAACCAATTCGGCTGTAATTCCATCGGCTCCTGGCGACTTATGATTTTTTAGCCGATGAATTGCATGGACTATTTCTCCTAAACTTGGTGGTGGCAGTATTTGTCCGTCGTCTTCACTTGGCGGTACCTCCAACTCGCCAATGTTCCGGTTGTTCAGTAGCTCATCAAAGTACTCAACCCAACGCTCCAATATGCCCATTCTGTCGAAAATCAGATTTCCCTCTATGTCTCGGCAGGATGAGCATCGAGGTGTATAAGGCTTTATTATGATCACCCTAAATGTATATATATGTATGCAAGCATCTAAATTAATATTACGCCTTCGAATATTTTCACTTTACTTTATACGCAAAAGCCAATATCGCAGCATAGCATAGTTTATATAGAATATTGAATGGACAGCTAGGTTTTTATTTGATCTTCCTTATTAACGATGCCATTGTTCATTCCTAAGAAGGATATGGCATGTTGTCTTTAGGTGGCTTGGCAAAACTCAACTAAATATTCCGGATATTGAGTAAGTGCATACAATCGTCCTTGATCTGGCTTTTTAATGGTCTTGTTAATTTCCCTTTGAACTCCATTGAAAATGACACGATAATCATAAAGATACATATTTTTGCGATTGGGAATCATTTTTCTATTCCAATATATAAGTATTTTAGGGAAGTAAAGTGTGGTCCGAAGCCAACTTATTTGTGCACACCAAGTACGACTTAATATTCATCTGACTTAGAGGAGATGGTAAGCATATGGACGTGCATCTTCTCTTTCAAAGCGTGCAGAGAATAGATTCCTAGTTCACAGAGGCATTGCGCATTATCTTGTATGAGGGAATGTGTAATTGAGACCCAGGGTGAGGTCAAGTCGGACAAGTATTATTCTAGGAATTTCCAGCTGAACATTTCCATTAACAATTTGTAATCGTATACGTGAATCGCCACTCACAGATGCACATTTGGAATCAATCTAGAGCATGTAAGATTTCATCCCTATCCGCTCATTTATCACAGAACCGAAATTCCTGCAGATTTTGTGACAACAGGACACATATTCAACAAACTTTGTTTCCAGTTCACTCAACCGGTATTTTCGCCAGCATAAAGACGGATCTGTAGGTTGGTTGGACAAAATCTGAAGCTTATAGGATTTCAAAACAATTTCCTACTTGGGGGTATTATGGTTCCCATTAGCATTCTGTCCAATGAACTTAGCCTTTGTTGCATTTCGAGTTCATTCTAAATCTCTAGGAAAGTCTGCCTTACAACCACCGGGCCTGTAACAGCGACAACTTCATTATGCAATCCCAGCTGTAAACAGATTATGGAGGGTATTCATTTGGGTGTTTATGTGTTGGCTTTCTGCCCATGCTTACATGCATCCTACCGATAACATGCGTATTGATTTGATATCGCTCGTAATTTAGTACTTACCTTCAACTTTCTGTTTATCAAATATTTCGTACATACTTGCAACGAAGTTCACTAAATTAATTTTCGCTTAAATAAAATGCTATTTTTGCTAATTTGCTTCAAAAAAATAGGCACAGAGAGTGAAGTCATATTTTCCGAAAAAGCTTGACAAATTTTGGAAGGTCTATAAAGAATAAACCGATGAACCTTAAAAACTTTGGTGAAACGAAAAAAGTAATATTTTCCTTATTATAAATTTTGCAATGACTAAAAATGTTTAAGATGTACAAATCGAGTATCAACCATAAGGACGGGGGTATCCGAAACATTCGATCATTAAGAAAATTGGAAAGTCTAAGTTTCTAAGCAGCGTGCAGTGCCGTCAGACTACGTGAGTCCGGATGTTAGACGAAGTCCTACGGCCACAGCAACATCCTAGACGAAGTACCTCGGACGATCTGGGCATTCCCCACAGATTATGCCACACGTAAGCCGAACTTCTTAGACGGTTATGACTTCAGTATTCGGGTCAAAGATGGCCTGTGGAGTCGGCCCGGGAGTTTTCTCGAATGCACACGGTGTATCCAAGTCGTATGGTCTCTCAGGTTTCGCCAGTGTATTCCATGTGAAAGTAGTGGCGATATTGGAAGTCTGGCGATGGCTAGAGTAAGATTCGAGCCCCAAGCGTAACGTAGCCATTCTGACCGACAGCCAAGCGGACATCAAAGCCTTGTACTCAGCGGCAACTTCTTCCAGGCTGGTGGGGCAGTGCAGAGACGTGCTGAACTGTCTGGGCGGAATGCTCAAGGTCACCCTCCTCTGTGTTCTGGGCCATAGGAACATAGAGGGGAATGAGCGGGCTGACGGATTGGCCAGGCGAGGCTTTACTCTTGCCAGCCCTTCGGTGAATACAGTCACTGTTCCGCTGGCGGCTGTCGGGGGCCGAATCTACTCGCACTACCTATCAGCCGCGGGCCTGAGATGGCGAAGGCTTACGAGCTGTGCCAAGTCAAGGAGAATGTGGCCCGTTTATAACATAGCCCGATCACGGGAACTCCTGTGCCAGACGCGTGCAAATGCATTCAACATTACGGCGGTCTGCACGGGGCACTGCCCCATAAGGGACCATGCCACCAGGCTCGGCATACCCTACATTTCGCATTGCCGAAGCTGCGGAGAAGGAAGGGAAGAGTCAGGCTACGACACTGGGTAAACCATGCTTTGGGGACCTCAGAGAGATTTCTAGGTGTAGGGTATGAGGGTTGCTTTCCTTTGTGAATGCTACGGGCTGGCTCTGAAGATCCGAGCCGGCTAGACTCTGTCTCCCTGCTCCCATAACAGCAGTCACGGTCTTAAGAGTTTGTGGCATCAAAACGGCACACCACAGCGCTAATTGGGCTCCTCGGAGCAGCCACTGATACCTACCTACCTAAGTTTATTCGCACGTAAATGCAATTCCACCGAAGTAGTCGGATTCCTTGGCGATCTTGACTTGTAGGTCCATGCTTTCAAAACATTTACCCCAGTGTCGTCCGCCCTGACACACTATATGGTCCTGAGTGTTGGCCGACAATCAAAGACAAAGGTCAGCCATCTTTTTGTTCGTTTCGAAATTCGATGTTCGATGTTCAGACCAATCTTGGCAAGTGAGTTTTCATCAGTGCTAATTACGCATCGGTACTATTGAAGACGAATCTGTTTCAGATGCGTCGATCACAAAAAAAGCCCGTTGGGTGCACTAAAGTTGCATTGATGCGTGAACAAATTTCATAACCCAGTTCACCGTTAGCTGATAGCATTGGTTCCAGCTATTTAAATCGTTCCATACAAGGCAGGTCCTCTATGGCTGTTTCTTTGGGATCGGTCATCAAATTCAATCTCAGGTCTATTGCTGAGGCAATCATTCCACTTTTAAACAAGTTGCTCGAGATCAGTTTTGCTAAGACACGCTTGGAAAACTTCATCTGCATAGAGTAGTATACACGCCGCAGGGCGTTGGATGTCCCGTACGACAGTGTCCATAACAAAAGCAAAGGCAAAAGGTGAGAGGGCCCACCATTAACACCGACAGAGATAAAAACACCCTGAACATTACTCTTTCGATTACGGTAGAGTAATTTAACCGAACACACGACTTCCTCTGTCGCTGAGTGCTGCTGCAAAGCATACCAGATAAGATTTTGTGGCACACTTATACAATCTTAATAGTACCTCCAGAAATGTGATGATTCTCATGGTGTTTCTCCATGAGTAACCGCGTAATGTGTATTACGTCTGTATTTTCGCAGTTCTCGACAAATCCGTTTTGGTTTACAATTATTTGAACAATATCGTCAATACGACTGTCAAAAATGCGTTCAAAATCTTAGTATGAGATAGTAATCGTGTCGGTCTACCTTCCTTTTTCCATATTGGGACGGTCGTGCTTTGTGCTTGTGCTTGTGATTTGCATTTTTCTGGTCCCACTATAATAGAAATAATAATTGTTCGTGTAACAATCCAATTGGATCAAGGCCTTGAAGTATGTTAGAGCACTTTATTCAAGGCCGTGACGGTACACTACAGGATTACAGTACCCTATAGAAGGGAATGTGGTCAGCATTGCGTTCTCCCCAGATTATTACCCTGTTTTGACTCACAGCGGATTCGACTGGTATCCGATGTCAAATCACGATACAAATCCCACTGCCACCGGTGAGATTTGAACCGCGACCTTCCGTACGACAGACTTGTGCTCTAACCACTGAGCTATCCGGACACCACCATAAAATGTAGGAAATGGGAAACTCGTTTGATAAACCACATATTTACAAGTACAAGGTCACAAAATCGTTTATACAGTGGCCACCCTCATTTTGTGTTTCAAACCATTTTCCCTGAGGCACCGTTTGCCGTCTGTCTTTTCACCCACATGACCATTAGGATCGCCCGGACAGACCATATACCGCGCGGTCAGCTGATACGTATAACAGTGAACTACTTCAGCCAACCGTCAAATCGTTCAACTTCTTTAATAACATCATGTAACCAGTCAGAGATAGCTATGCCAGCTGCATATTAATTGCGGGGGCAACGAAAGTAGAGAAATTTGTAGCAACTTTTAACGCGTTCGCGTTCTATGTCGCAATTTTCTAGATAGGACAGGTATCGACAGCCCGTGTCTGCATCTTTGGTGCTGAACGTCTTGTCGAAAATGGAATTATAGGCAACGCTTGTTCAACCGTAAGTATGAATACCCGCTTAGTGAATATATACAAGAACACTTTTATGTCAGACACGATTTGTACTGTACACGCTAGCTGCTGGTATCTATGGACAGAAGTTAAGTTGTGATTGTCAAGCGTTCTATGTATTAACCAAGAAGCAATTTTTCGCGACCTCGGCCACTATTTAATATGTCTAAAACCATCCTTTGAATCGTATCGTCCGGAACGATTTAAGCAAGTATCGCACTGAGTGGCATTTGCTGGTATTTATAATAGTAATCACTCATGTTTAGAATACAAAAGTAGAATACGTTTTAGCATAAGATTGTAGATTCATTGTAATCTATTTTGCAGAAAAATACGTTGCATCTATGTATAAAGTAATGTTTACTACAGGCACGAACAGTATTAGCTCATAGCTCATAATCTGCATATTTGCAATTCGAGATGATTCCAATTCACAAATAGTAGAAATTGCTCGTATACTGGCAATGACCCAAGGTTGGCCGAACGGTTCTCTGTGAATTTAGCACAGATTTTATAAGGAGTATTCGATGCAATAAAATTTAAATTCAATTCAATTCAATTCAATTCAATTATTCAGGCATTCAAGCCTTTTAAAATCGTTTGAAGCTTGGGGCAGCTGCCTTAGCGCTTGGACACATTCGTTAGGCACTTACGCCTGTTTGATATTTCGTGCAGAAAGAAAGGTCAACATTTTTTGGTTTTGCGGGCTTGGTATTTACACCTTGGTCAGTTTCAGTTGGGGTCAAAATTGTGTTCTAAGCGCAGCCACAATCCGTACTATCCACCGACAGATTATTGTATTAGAGTTTAGTGATACCTGGCTCCATTGAAGAAAGAACAGAAAAGTAGCCAACAGAAACCCAAGCCTTGGGAAATCACAGACCATATACCGCGCCGTCAGTCGCCAGTTTCCAAGGGGACTAACTTTAAAATCAAGGCAACGACGAATCCACTCCCAATGAGTCGCTATTCATGCCGGCTCCGCACGACTGCCACTTGGCGCAAACTCCAAACCTTCACAAATAATTACTTATATTTTGCGTATCCACATCATCGTGTGCAAGTACGTTACACTAGCCACAGCTTGAATAAACTGGGTCTAATTTTGATATTGGGCGGAAGATAGGAGAGGGAGAGCTCAAAATGTAACAAAACGTAAAACAGGTCTTGTTCTCAGAATCTTTCCCACCGAAAAATCTAAAATCTAAACTTCAAAATACATCCCATTCCAACATCTGCTCAAAAAAAGGTAATAGCTTATTACCATATTTTAGAAATTTATCTGGAAACCCTCCTTAAGCTCGTCCTAGAAGTACAGGTAGCCTTCGTATAAGTGGGAAGATAGGACATCATTCTGAAAAGTTTGAAGTAAATCCAACCATTTTTAACAAATTAGATATTTCAAGTGAATTTATTGCATTCTATGTTAAGACGTGTATGACGTTATCATCAAATAAAGTGAACTTATATGAGCGACGGGTCACAACAGAATATGTTAGTTTAGCTTTTTTAGCTTTCTTTTTTTTTTAGTTTTTTTGCACAATATATCAATTATTGTCAATTACTCGTGACAGACATATGTATATGTTTCTACATGCCGATAACTTTTACAGGTATTATCCAATTAATATGGACATGTATGTAAGTTAGTACCATTGGCAGTCAATTTACGTACATATTCATAAGTATATGCACATATGCTTTTGTGCACGGAGTAAAGACTAAATATTGACCAACTGCGTGCAGAATGAGCACAATATTTGCCTTTAATCTTTTTCTTTTTCTCCAGGTTTTGTCCCGTTCACAAGTGGGGTCGGCTCGTCGTAATCGGTGTCGCCATTTAGTTCTATCAAAAGCCAGATCCGGACGCAATTCGTTGTTTGTGGTCGCTTACAATCGACTTCGATGTTCAGTCCAATCTTGGCAAGTGAATTTTCGTTAGCGCGAATTACGTGGCCATACCATCGAAGACGCCTGTCTCCCAACTTTTCTACGATTTGGTTTGTAATCAAAGCCGGCCCACACTCAAAACTATAGAGAGCTATGCGACGGGCGACATTGCGGTCGATTTTAGATTTGAGAAGTTCGTCGATACGTCGATCACAAAAAACCCCCGTGATTGTACCTATTTCATGGGGATCGGACGTCAAAAATTTAGTTTTATTCAGGTTGAATCTGAAACGGTCATTCCATTTTTGGACAAGTTACTCGAGATCATTTTTGCTATCAGACGCTAGGAAAACATCATCTGCATAAAGCAGTGTATAGGATGCTGGACGTTGGATGCTCCGTGTGACAATGTCTATAACAAGAACAAACAGGAGTGGT
This sequence comes from Hermetia illucens, assembly GCF_905115235.1. Classification (NCBI taxonomy): domain Eukaryota; kingdom Metazoa; phylum Arthropoda; class Insecta; order Diptera; family Stratiomyidae; genus Hermetia; species Hermetia illucens. The sequence continues at coordinate 75,567,888 of NC_051852.1, forward strand.
GCGAGGGCGCTTGCTTAATAAACATCAACTGAGACAGGACGCGGTTTTAGTACACCCGCCACACTTCGAAATTTACTAGAGCAATTGAATTCAGCGCATGAGTTCTTCTGGCCCTAGGTGTTGTCGTAGAGTATACCAGATGGGTTTGTGTGGCACGTGGCACGTGGGTCAAACGCTTTCTCCAGATCCAGAAATGCAATGTAAAGAGGGCGATTTTTCTCTCGGTGTTTCTCCAAGAGTAACCGCGCAGCGTGTACTGCGTCAATAGTTCCATAGTTCTGAACAAACCTAGCTTGATTCACAGTTCTTTTAACGATTTCGAGAAAATGGTTGTCAAGAATATGTTCAAAAATCTTCATGGTATGGGAAAGTAACCGGATCGGACGGTAATTTGAACATTCTGCTGGATTACCTTTCCTTTTCCATATTGGAACTGTGGTACTTTCTTGCCAGTCAGATGGTATTCTACCTTCCTGAACAACCGGTATCCGGGCTCCTTAAGGAACTCCAGACATCCCGGTTTTGCGCCGAGGTCCACCAATTCGATATCCCTAAAAGCTGTCTGGCGCCCTGACCTACGCCATCGCAATTCGCAATTTTTCTTGCTAAGAACCCAAGTTTCCAAGGAATACATGAGGATTGGCAAGATCATAGTCTTGTAGAGTAAGAGCTTTGACCCTATGGTGAGACGCTTCGAGCGGAACAGTTTTTGTAAGCTGAAAAAGGCTCTGTTGGCTGCCAACAACCGTGCGCGGATTTCATCATCGTAGCTGTTATCGGTTGTGATTTTCGATCCTAGATAGGAGAAATTGTCAACAGTCTCAAAGTTGTATTCTCCTATCCTTATTCTTCCTGTTTGACCAGTGCGGTTTGATGTTGTTGGTTGGTTCGTCTTCGGTGCTGACATTGCCACCATATATTTTGTCTTGCCTTCATTGATGTGCAACCCAAGATCTCGCGCCGATAGCCGCCTGCTCGATCTGGATGAAGGCAGTTTGTACGTCTCGGATGGTTCTTCCCATGATGTCGATATCGTCAGCATACCTCTTACATTTGTGGCGCGGCAGGATCTGCAGCATTCGAAATTTATTTCGGATGTTGCGGATGCGGACGGGTAGATGGCGCTGAACTCCGAAACTCTCCACTCTCTCGTTTTCTGAACGCACCAGGGGAGTGGAGAACCAGCGGTAAAAAAATGCCGTTGGTTGGGACAGTAAGGACCGCATGGAAATAAGTCGGTCTCTTCTGTATCCAACCGCGGCGCTGATCACATCGCTCGTGACTGAACAAAGTTTTAGCGTTTTCCTCTTAAATTTAAAATATTATAATCAAACTCACACACTCAAGTAAATCAAGTCAAATCATTGCAAGTCCAACCTTTTCTTTGCGTTCGATTCCGCCTCGTGAAGTGTGAAAAATTCTGTTTGATAATAAGTCTGAAGAGTTGCGGGCTCCATCGGTCAGTCTCCTACAAGTGCGGAAAAAGTCATTTGCTAAAGTGGTGACCCCGATAAAGAAGAAGAGGGACAGGAGTAGTCGCGACAACGATCAGCAACAGCCCAAGGATCTCAAGTTCAAACCTCCGCCCCGGTGAAAGGAATCACCCGCGACTGCTGATCGCATTCACGCCAGCCCGAGCCGGGAATCAACAGATCGGAGGAGCTGTCCGGCCGACATCCGCCCAACTTAGGCAGCGGCAGGGATCGTCTTTTTGTACCCGTCGCAACGGGCCGGCCGAAAAGCAGCAGCAGCAGCTGAGCCAACGCATTCCGGAACTCTTGCTTCCTTGCAGCCGACGAAGCGCCTACGGATACGCTGCGCCGAGCCCCGGCCAGTGGCCCACCCCGCCCGATGAACAGTTGCTTGCCGATTTGAAAATTCTGGTAAAAGAGCAAAGCCAAACAGCAGCTACGTGTTTTAGGAACTCAAATTAAATTTATATTCCAACAATGTTCATTTTCAATTCATCCATCTCTGTCAAAATAATTGTTTGCTGAAATATTATTTAAAGAAAAAAAGTGATAATAAAAGTAAAATCGCTGCAAGAGACGGCGTTGAAGTGTTTCGCATCGCGGATTCTACATTTCCTTGGTGTTTTTGGTCTGCGCTGGAGAGCGTCCGCTTCGGTCGTTGTTTTTCTCGTTTCGTGCGTGCATTTGTGGGTGCGGCCTGCCGTGTCGGTGTAAAGTTCACCGCGTTTCAGTATAAACTCACCGCGTCTGCATCTCAATCTCGTACTTTTCGGTAAGAAAAATGTCGTTTGACAATAAAGACGCGGCAGGCCCATCGGACCCACAAGTGACCACCCTCGCCGTACGTGTTCCTCCGTTTTGGCGGCGGAACCCCGAGCTGTGGTTCGTGCATTTGGAAGCACAGTTCCAAATGTCCGGCATCACATCGGACGCGACCCGTTTCAACTACGCGGTGGTCGGCCTGGACGAAGAGTCCATACTTCTGGTGTCCGACGTGGTGAAGTCGGCATCGTACTCGCAGCTCAAGAGCGAGTTGATCAGGCGCCTGTCGGCAAGCGAGTCGGCAAAATTAGACCACTTGCTGGCGGGTTTAACGTTGGGTGATCGAACTCCCAGCCAATTGCTTCGTGAAATGAGGCAATTGGGTGGGAGCAAGATCGGCGACGATCTGATCAGGTCGCTCTGGCTGCGTCGGCTCCCGGAGGGCACCCAGGCGATCCTAGCCTGCGTCTCCGGTTCCTTGGAGGAACTAGCAGCGACGGCCGACCAGGTACAGGAGGTGTACGTTCGCCCAACCATTGCGGCCGTTCAACCACCGTCGGATGAGGTCAGCGACTTACGGCGCGAGATCGCGGCCTTAACTGCCAGCGTGGCCGAGATGCGGGCGACGTTGGACGCTTAGCGTTCGAGTGCCAGGTCGCGAGTTCGCTCACGGTCTGCCACACGAAAAGGGCGTTCGGGTAGCAGGTCGTCAAGACAGCCTGCGGACCAAGGTATTTGCTGGTATCATCGTAAGTTCGGAGATAAAGCGACAAGATGTACGCTACCTTGCAAATTCGCGCCTACCGCAAAAAACTAGGTCCGCGGGGGGTCTTGGCGACGGCCACCCAGAGCGCAGCGCCACGTCGCCTAACTATTTTCGACCCCCTCAGCAGGCGCAACTACCTCGTCGACACGGGTGCGGAGGTTTCGGTTCTTCCCGTACCCCAGCATCATCGACTATTTCCACAACCCCTCAAACTGGCGGCAGCAAATTCCTCCCGCATGTCCCGGATGTCAGCTTCCCCATATTAGGCGCAGACTTCTTGTGTCACTATGGGTTGCTGGTTGACTTGCAAAATAAGTCCCTTATAGACCCCACAACCAAACTAAATTCGTCGGGCCAAATGGTATCTCACGCTGACAATAACCTTTCCGTTCTTTTGGAAGACATCTCCGACTCTCGTGTTCGGACACTCCTCCAAAAGTTCAGCCAGATAACTACCGAGTGTAGTCTCTCGAAACCAGTAAAGCACAATGTGCAGCACCACATAAATACTACTGGTTCCCCGATTTTCTCAAAGGTGCGTCCTCTACCACCCCAGAAACTGGCTATCGCGCGGAAAGAATTTGAACAACTTGTTCAACAGGGTATCTGCAGGCCCTCAAACAGCTGTTGGTCTTCCCCTTTACATATGGTCCCTAAGCCAAATGGCGAATGGCGTCCCTGTGGGGATTACAGAAGGCTAAACGCACAGACTGTTCCTGACCGATATCCGATTCCACTCATCCACGACTTTGCGCATCACCTCGCGAATTGCCGCATCTTTTCGACCTTGGACTTAGCCAAGGCATACCACCAAATCCCAGTAGCTCCTGAAGACATTCCAAAGACGGCAATATGCACACCCTTTGGACTCTTCGAGTTCACCCGAATGACTTTCGGATTGTGCAATGCGGCGCAAACCTTTCAAAGGTTCATTCACTCAGTCCTGCGAAACCTCGATTTCTGTTTCGTCTATTTGGATGATGTTTTGGTCGCTTCTTCTACTGAGTCTGAGCACTTAGCCCATCTCGAGTGCACTTTTCAACGTCTCCTTGAGGCCGGTTTAGTCTTAAACGTTGAGAAGTGCAAATTCCTTCAAAAACAGGTGAGATTCCTCGGCCACTCCATTTCCTCTGAAGGAATACAGCCCGACCCAGACAAGGTGCAAGCAATCACAAGCTTCCCGCGTCCAAAAACAGTGAGGGAGTTGAGGAGGTTCTTGGGCATGCTAAACTTTTATCGTCGTTTCCTGCCCAAGGCCGCCCATCACCAGTCCATTTTGAACGCGTACTTGTCTGGCCCCAAAACAAAAGACACACGAGAGATTGTGTGGTCTGAAGAGGCTGTCTGCGCGTTCAATAAATCCAGACAGCAACTGGCTGACGCTACACTCTTGGCATTTCCTCTACAAGATGCACCCCTAGCCGTTTTTGTTGATGCCTCTGACATCGCAGTAGGTGCTGCCCTTCACCAAAAGGTGGACCAAGTTTGGCAGCCGTTGAGCTTCTTCTCGAAGCAGTTGAATCCCGCTCAACGGAACTACAGCACCTACGATCGCGAACTGCTCGCCGCATACCTGTCCATCAAATACTTCCGTTTCTCCCTAGAAGGCAGGCCGTTCACAGTGTTCACGGACCATAAGCCTCTCACGTTCGCTTTGAAACAGAAGCCCGACAAAGCGTCCCCTCGTCAGCTTCGACACCTGAGCTTCATAAGCCAGTTCACGTCAGACATCCAGCACGTGTCCGGGAAGGACAACATTGTTGCTGACGCTTTGTCTCGTGTCTCCGAAGTTAACATCCCCGCCTCACTCGATTTCTCGGCTATTGCCAAGGCGCAAGTGGATGACGCAGCACTTCAGAGCCTCAAGTCCAACCCCAAATACAAATTTCGGGAGTTGCCCATCTTCGGCTCAAACCTCTCGCTCTGCTGCGAAGACTCGGAAAAGGGACCTCGGCCATACATTCCGGCCACATTTCGCAAGGAAGTGTTCCACGCAGTTCACGACTTGGCGCACCCCGGCATCAGGACAACAAACCGGTTAGTCACCGGAAAATACTTCTGGCCCTCCATGAACAAGGATATCAATTCCTGGGCCAGAGAGTGCATCGCATGCCAGAAGTGTAAAGTCTCCAGGCATGTAAGGAAAGAAGTGGGCTCATTCCCCCGCACTACCAAGCGTTTCCACACCATACACCTCGACATAATAGGGCCTTTGCGAGACTCGCACGGTTACAAGTATTGCCTCACAATCATCGACAGGTTCACGCAGTGGCCTGAGGCAATACCTCTGAAGGACATTACGGCACAATCTTGTGCCGAAGCCCTCTGCCGAGAGTGGATACCTCGCTTTGGCGTCCCTGCAGTGATCATCACTGACCAGGGAATGCAATTTGAGTCCACCCTTTTCTCCGAGTTAGGCAAACTCCTGGGTTTTAAACGCCAGCGGACTACTGCATACCACCCGCAGTCCAATGGGATGCTAGAACGTTGGCACCGGACGCTGAAAGCCGCCATTATGGCACGCGACGACCCGTCCTGGACTCAAGTCTTGCCTCTCGTCCTACTCGGCCTTCGTACAACCCGCCGAGAGGAATTTGCTGCCAGCCCCGCGGAGCTGGTTTACGGGGAGAACCCAAGACTCCCAAGCGATCCGGTCTTCGACAAGAGATCGGGTCTCACGGAGTCGGGGTTGGTGCGTCTGCTGAGGGACAATCTCCGACGCATCAAAGCGCCACCACCCACTCGACACTCGTCCATACCTGCTTGTTCGCCCAAGGAACTGGACACGTGCACGCACGTGCTGATCAGGACGGATGCCGTCCGGAAGCCGCTGCAGCCTCCATATGAGGGCCCGTACCGCGTTCTCGAGCGGGGAGAACATTTCTTCCAGCTCGAGATCGGTGGTCACAAAAAGGCGGTCTCTTTGTCCAGGCTGAAACCCGTGTGCGCCCCGAAGCAACGTCGTGTCCGCTTTGTGGATTAACGGCGAACGAAGTTCGGGGATCCGTCGCCGAAACCCCCTAGGTTTCGTCTGGGGGCGGAGTGATGTGGCGCGGCAGGATCTGCAGCATTCGAAATTTATTTCGGATGTTGCGGATGCGGACGGGTAGATGGCGCTGAACTCCGAAACTCTCCACTCTCTCGTTTTCTGAACGCACCAGGGGAGTGGAGAACCAGCGGTAAAAAAATGCCGTTGGTTGGGACAGTAAGGACCGCATGAAAATAAGTCGGTCTCTTCTGTATCCAACCGCGGCGCTGATCACATCGCTCGTGACTGAACAAAGTTTTAGCGTTTTCCTCTTAAATTTAAAATATTATAATCAAACTCACACACTCAAGTAAATCAAGTCAAATCATTGCAAGTCCAACCTTTTCTTTGCGTTCGATTCCGCCTCGTGAAGTGTGAAAAATTCTGTTTGATAATAAGTCTGAAGAGTTGCGGGCTCCATCGGTCAGTCTCCTACAAGTGCGGAAAAAGTCATTTGCTAAACATTTACCTCAGCATCATGGATCACTTTCTCGAGGGCCAGGTTAAATAGGACGTATGATGAATAACCCGATTAAAGAATTCAGTGAGTCACAATGTTGGGTCCCAGCTCTTCACATTCTAGAGCTCAAATGCGATGTTGTCAGGTCCTGTCGCCTTGCTCGATTTCATTCGTTTCTTTCGCTTCCTCGGCTTCAGCTGCGCTGACAGATGAAACTGCTCCAAATGTCTGCAATGATTGTGGAAGCGGGGGATGAACAAATTCTTCAGTTGAAATCTGCTTGAAAAATCCTCACCATCTATCCGTTGCGGCTCGACGGTCGATAAGTAAAACACCGCTTTTGTCATTAATGCAACGGAAAAATGAAATGCTCAGATCAGGGGAAGGATTTAAATAAAGTATAGTTGGAGTTATTTCACTATGCTAAATCCCACCTGATCTCTCTTGGGGACGCGACAGGCGACCAAGAAAATGCATCCAATGTCGTTCAAAATTGGGTAACAATATCTTTAATATGTCATATTTATCTTGGAGTTTGGAAATATATGAAGAAATGTTTTGAAATTTTACCTATGTGCGAAAAACCTTTATATCTGACGCTCCCAGGTTCCTTTATTCCGGCTTATTAATGGAGCCCATTTATTTTTACGGCCCATTTGACCATATTCTGTGTTACGCCTTCACATGTATGGGCAGCCGCCTTAAAACTAACCACAAAATGGCGCCATTCGCTGCAAGTAAAACGGCATACAGACGTGAACCTGAACCGATTAGCTTTCCCGGAGTAAATCGGGTGTGACAGAAAGACAGACAGACAAATAGACAGATTGACAGACGCTGAATCGGTTTTTATAGGAGGTAAATTCTCACCCCCCCCCCCCCCCGCCCACAGGCATGCTAAATATACATATAACAATTGGCCTGAAAAGTTCGTAGGCTGATACACAGATGACGCTACTAGTATTAAATCCATATGATTTTTAGTTAACCGTACCCTTCAGAAGGCAGCATTTTTGGCGAAAAAAAAGCTTGGCTTCACAAACATTCGGATTGTGCACGAGAAAAGCAATCGTTGAGAAGTGGTTTGCCAAGTTTAAACGAGGCGAAATAAGCACCGAGAACGATGCACGTAATGGACGCCCCAAGGGGGCTGTTACCGACTAAACATCAAAAAGGTCCACAAAATAATATTAGATGATCGCAAAGTGAAGTTGATCGAGTTAGCTGAGGCTCTAAAGATAATAAAGGATAGTGTTAGACATAACGTGCATGAATGTTTAGGTATCCGAAAGCTCTGTTGAAAGTGGGTGCCGCACGAACTCACAATCGACCAAAAACGACAACGAGTTAACGATTTTGAGCAATGTTTGAAGTTCTTCCTCCATAAAAACCCAAATTTATACGTCGTTATGTGGCAATTGATGAAACATGCTTCCATTATTTCACACCAGAATCGAAATGATCCTCATCTGAGTGGACTGCGTATGATGAAACGTGCTCATAGTACAATATTCATCATGAGAAGCGAAAAACTATCAACAGCGAGTATTACATAGCGTTATTGGAGCATGTGAAGAATGAAACCGCACAAATTGACCCCATTTGAATGAAAAGAAAAGGCTATTTCATCAAGACAATGCACCGTGTCACAAATCAATGAAAATGATTGCATGAAGTAGGCTTCGAATAGCTTCCGCATCCACCGTATTCTCCAGATTTGGCCGACAGCGACCTTTTCCTGTTCTTAGACCTCAAAAAAATGCTCTCTCGGTGCTTTTATTTCAACTAACGGCCGGGTGCGTTGCCGGCTCATTCGGCACAACTGATAGGCCGAACTGAACGTGAATGACGGGCTTAAGGACGTTTTTTTCGGACAAAAAAGGTTTAATCTGGATAGACCAGATAGTTTTACAAGTTTTACAAATTCATCTAGAATAAAACGGGACCTTGGAGGCGGAAGTACGAAGCGAAACTATGCGTTGTACCCACAAAAATGAACGTTTCAGCAGGATCGGTTCCTGCCCCACAACAGAGGAAATTATAGTTCTCGTCGTCGTATTGAAGTGGCCCGCAAGGAGTCCAGACTTGAATCCAATTGAGAACTTCTGAGGATACTGGGAGCGGTAGCTTAGTCGAATAACCGACAGTTCGCCACTTGGTCCGAGCTTAAACAGGAAATTTTCGAAAGGGGATGGAAATCGAGATGAAAGAGGTCCGCACTTTAGTTTCATCAAAACCAGAGCAAATTTGAATGTAATTCAGAATAACGGTGCAACAATCAATTATTAGAAATAAAAAATGAACAAGTCGGGAAACCGGAAGCTGGGCGCTTCTGGTATAAAAGGGTTTGTTTGCCTCTTCTATGAGTATATTTAAGTGTAGAACTATTCCATTTGTACGTAGCCCGTTATGTATTTGCATTAAGCGTGTCTGACTACCCACTTTAATGTGGTATTGATATTTAGTTGCAGTAAATTTACAGGGGAGGGTCAACTTGGAGCTACTGTAACCTTGTTAGTAATAGTATGATTTTGATCAAACTTGGGGATAATATGCTTTATATTATATTTTATTACCAACTTTTATAACTCTGGGATAAACTTAAGGGGGGTTTTACTCAATTCCCCCAAAAATATGGTAATATACTATTATTAACTTAATTTGAATAGATATCGATATAGAGAGTATTTTGAGGCCTGGGCACCATACGCAGGCAGCTTCATGATTTTTTTCAGATTTTTTGGTTGGGAAGTTTCTGAGAATGGGTCCGTTAAAGAAATCATCACTTTCCACCCCGCCCACTCCTCGCCTTTTTAACAAATCTCAAAGCTAACCCCTCTTTTACATGTATGGGGACCCCCTCTTAAATTCAACCGAGAAGGATATCATTCACTGCGAGTTCCCACCTTGTCACCAAATTTCGTGTCAATCGGTATAGCCATTTCTGCCAACAAAACCTTAAAAAAGGTAAACTGCGGAATCGAAACGGTAAATCATGAAATATATTTGTAAGAAAATACTATGAAAGTGGCATTAAGATCTGTTTAGCATTCTTGGAATTAAAACGGTCTGTACGTCTGTATTAGTACTACTTCACTTATAAAATCTTTTCGATGTACCTTATACACAAGATCTGCATACAGTTGACTATTGACTTACCCCATTATGACGGACTTATATTAGAGGAAGCATGCAGATATGGGTGGAAAACTGGAGGCAGCCTATTTTTTATCAACAGAACGCACCTGGTGCTCAGAGGTGGCGGTGAGGAGGACGGGGCGGCAACCCTGTCGGCCAAACTAAAACCAAGTGACCGAGGAGAACCTCCATAGTGGTGGCACCGGGAGACGCTGTACTCACTTTGGTTTGCCGGCCGTGATGCAGTAGGCGAATGCTCCAAAGGCCTAATTAGCGCGATCAGACCCGAGTCTGCACGGGGAATCATCTGAAGTGGTAATTAGCCACGAAACCTTACCGCGGGTATACTGGTACCATGGGAACCGGGATAGCTCCTGGATTCTTATACTTCGGGTGAACTCCCGTTGTATGTGAATACAGCTCGGTTATTTGCGGTAGGCCCCCCAGTGGGAGTTTCATGGGGGTTGTGGTTGTGCTCAAGCGAGAAGAGACCTTCGGGCCTCGGTGTAGTGTTGCATTTCAACACGTTCGGTAGAGATTTAGGTATGTCTTGCATCCACCAGTATGAATCCTAAGCCATGCACTTGGTATAGACTGGTACTGTTGTTGCTTGTCTCACCGGGGCCCTGATTATGGTGACAAAATCAATCCGTGTCTTAAGAAGACCGTAGGATTAAGTCTTCACGACAGGTACCTACGTTAAACACTCAAGGACTTAACAGAACGCACCTCAAACTTTCACATCAAAATTGTAAATGTATTCTATATGCTCAGTGAAAAACAAATTTGGGGGGGGGGCGGTAATATAGGGCTGTGGGGGAAAAGTAGCAGCAATCTATTTTTTGTAAATAGTACCTACCTCAGGCTTTTATTTGAAATAAAAGTTAGCGATTAATTCGATGGGTTCAAATTAAGAAAAAATTAATGGTTGTATTCCATATCGTGGCAGGCAGAGGATTGCAGGTGAAAAAGCCAAGGCAACCTATTTTTTCACCAAGGCACACACTACGAACTTTTATCCAGAAAAACAAGTATCGATGTATTCGATGCATTCGAGTAAGAAAAAAACAAGTCGGGAAACCGGAAGCTGGGCGCTTCAGGTACGAAAGGTTTTGTGTATTTCTTAGTACGTAGCACGTAATAAATGCATATATTATGTGAGAATATTCACTTTCGGATGATATTGACATTCATAGTCTTGAATTTGCAAAGAAGCGACAACTTTGACGTATTATAACTTTGTTAGTAATAGTGCTATTTCAACCAAACTTGGTGAGATCATGCTCTATAGTATGGCCTATATTATTGCGAAATTTCATAGTGCTAACGTGAACTTAAGGGGGGTTTTGCAGCCAATTACTAAAAATTATGGTAATATACTATTATTAACTTTATTTGTACAGATATCAGTATGGAAGGTATTTCGGAGCCCAGGCACCATATAGTGGCAGCCTCCTGATTTTTTTCAGATTTTTCGGTTTGGTAGTTTCTGAGAATGGCCCCCTTAAAGGAATGGTCACTTTCAACTCCCCGCACTCCCCACCTTTCCAACAAATGTCAAAACTAAGACCGGCTTCGAAAAGTACTAACTAAGACCTTTAATTTGATACCCCACATGACTATATTTGATGCAAAAAAAATTTACACCCCCCTTTTGCATGTATGGGGACCCCTCCTTAAATTCGACATAAAAGGATGTAACTCACTGTATGCGTGAGCGTTCACAGTTCCCATCTTTCTACCAAATTTGGTGTCAATCGCTATAACCGTTTCCGAGAAAAATCCGTGTGACGGACAGACAGACAGACAGACAGACAGACAGACAGACAGACGGACAGACAGACAGACAGACAGACAGACAGACAGACAGACGGTAAACCGATTTTAATAAGGTTTTGTGTTTACACAAAACCTTAAAAAAGAACAACGTATTCAACAAAGTAAGATAGCCATTGGAACGACACTTTGGTCAAGGTCCCTGTTGCAGAGGAAAAGCAGAGGTAGCTTTGTTTTCAATGGTACACACCTCAAAGTTGCTTTAGAAAAAAAAAACAATTATTAGCGTTGCAATGTTTTCGAGCGAGAATTTTTTTTTAAAATATATTCGATAAAGTGAGATAACCCGGAGAAAAATAACTTCGGTCGAGGGTGGTACTGCGCTGCGGATGAAAAAGAAGAGACAGCCTATTTTCTTAGAGTGCACATCCCAGACTTTGCTTGGGAAAGAAAATATCCCCGCAGCCAAGTCAAGCAAAAAATTAAAGAAATATGACCAATGTAAAAAATCACTTCGATGGGGGGAGTGATAGGGGTTATCGGCCAAATTTTCCCGACAGCTATTCTACACATCGAAACCTCTAATTTGGAATATGGCTGCTCCGTGCATTCAATAACTCAAGATAATTCTCAAAAAGGCGACCGGAACCGGAACTATTATATTGACATACTATAACATGCAAGGGTAGTATAGGTGGTCAAAGGGTAGTATAGGTCCCAGGGCGAAACGTGGATTGGTACCCACGATGGAGCATAAGACCTGGGAAATGCCTGCTGAGCCAACACCAACAGCTCTACTACCAAACCCTATCTCCACCTCCACGTGGTGACCTCTGGGAGCTCTTTCTTAACGAAAAGCTGCAGATAGAGAAGGATGAAGGCGAGTCTCCCATGTCTAAAAACGGGACAAAATGTACCAACTGGTCCTCCAGGTTGAGAGTTGGGTAGGGCTGACAACCCTACATGGAAAACAACTTGATACGAACCCACAAGGGTAGACTTGGACTGGACGGATTACACAACGATGAACCCCATAACGACAAAGGAATAACGATTTGCGCATTTTCTCATGGAACGTGCGCTCCCTGTACAGAGATGAAGCTGCTGAACAGCTAGCCGATACCCTGTGCTAATATATGGCTGACATAACAGCGTTACAAGAGATGCGATGGGCAGAGACCGGTTTCCTGGAGAAGAGTCGCTACACCATATATTATAGCGGTCATCCAGTAAACCATATGCTCGGAGTAGGTTTCTTAGTCAGACAATAGAAGGAACCCTCGAAGCCTGTCCCAGATACGATATCAAAATCATGCTTGAGGATTTTAACAGATACGTTGGCCCGCGTAGCTTACACCAAAATACAAATGATAACGGACTGCGGATTATTCAACTAGCAGTGTCACACGAAATGGTTGTTGGAAGTACCTGGTTTGCGCGGAAAGCCGTGGGCCTCTCCAGGCGGGACCACTTTCAACCAAATTGACCACGTGTTGATCGAACGCCGCCACCTCTCAGCCTTAATGAATGTCAGAAAATCTAGGGGGGCCGATATAGACTCGGATCATCATCTCGTTGGCATGATGCTCCGAGCTCGAATAACAACACCATCCAGAATTCCCTCTGACAATCAAGTGAGAGTTAACACAGAAGCCATCCATAACACAACCCTATGCAACACCTATAAGAAGGAAATGGATGCCGCAATAACTACAGTCAACAGAGATCCTGGAGATGAAGCATCAACAAATGATCTTCACAATCACCTGAAGAACGTTATCATAAATACGGCCACAAACATACTTGGCCCCAGCCGCAAAAAGAGTCGGAACGGTTGGTTTGACGATGAATGTAAGCTAGCAACGGAACGGAAGAATGTTACATACCGAGTAATGCTGCATTCTCAAAGAACGCGGGCACGCGCAGACTCATCACGAACTCCCGCGAGCGGAGAAGCGACTTCACAGGCGGAAAAAGGAAGCCTGGGAGAACCAACAAGTCTGTGAATTCGAAAAGTACAGGGAGCAGCCGCACCAGGCATAGAAGACGCAAGTTTTACCAACAAGTCAGCAGGATGAAGCCTTACACACCTCGATGGTCATCCTACCCAGACAAAGTGGGGCATCTAACTTCCGACAGAATGGGGATATTAGAGCGATGGGTTGAGTACTTTGATGAGCTACTGAACAACCAGAATATCGGCGAGTTGGAGGTCCCGCCAACTGAACACGACGAACAAATACTGCCACCACCAAGTTTAGAAAAAACAGTCCCTGCAATTCACCGGCTTAAAAATCATAAGTCGCCAGGAGCCGATGGAATTACAGCCGAATTGGTTAAATATGGAGGTGACTAATTATACCAAGTGGTTCATCAACTTGTGTTCAAAGTGTGGGACAGCGAATCAATGCCTGACAATTGGAAACGAGGCATTACCTGAATCATACATAAAAAGGGAGATATCACACAGTGTAACAATTATAGACAGTTCACTCCGAGCCATCGAAGTGAACAGACGTCGACGCTTATTGAAAATTAATTCAGAGAAGTTAATAGTGAGTGGTGACAGTGTAGTAGTGTGTGAAGCAGTCAAGACGGACAGTGAAGCATACACTTGCAGGGAGAAGCAGACCCTCAAGGAAGTATCGTTCTGTTTTCGTTATAGAGTGGAGCTCAATATTATTGAGACACTGTATAGCCAAGTGATAAAATTACTATTGACGTTTTTATCTTTTCAGTAAAGGACAGGAGAAAGCCACGCAGGACGGGCTTGGGGACAGAATGTCCGCCAAGAGGAGTAAGGTGATACTCCCAGGAGAAATGTCCTCCGAGGAAGAGGGGAGCACGGGCCCCGAGGTCAACGAGGTTACTTTGGGTCTGCAAAAGGAAATTGCAGACCTGAAGTGCGAAAGAGCGGCCATGGCACAGCAATTGGAGTGCCAGCAGCTGCTCATCAAGCAACTGCAGCAGAAGCTAGCGTCGCTGGAGGAGACGGTCCGCTCTGGGCCGCCAGCAGTACAGCAGCAAATGAGACACCAGCAGCAACAACAACAACAGCAACAACAGCATCAACAACATCAAGAACAGCATCAAAAGCAACAACAGGAGCAGCAAGAAGCCCTCGCAATGGACATCGTGGGATCGCCTGCAGCCTTCCCTGAGGTCATCATTGACGAGGACCCCTCAACTTTGTCCGGAGCCGGAAGAGCTATAAAAAAAGCAAGGTTAGTGCGAAAATTGTGACCACCCCACCACAGCCACCACAGCCATCCGCAAATCCTTCCCCGTCCTTGAAAACCAGAAAAGTTAAAATTCCGGGCATTACCGGCTACAATTTAAACGTGCCCCATTTCCTCCGACTAATTAAAGCCAAGGGATTGAAAGCATCCCTAAAAAACACATGGGCGGATAGAACCCTCATTTTTACGGAGACGGCGGAAGAACACGCCCAGGTCTTCGTGCTCATGAAAGAGCAAGGGCTTAACGCCACAACCCGGACCCCGCCTTCTTTGCGAAATCAGTCTCTAATTATCCGAGGGCTCCACAGGGAAACGGACCCCACGGACATCCTGCAAGAACTGCAAGCCGACCACCCTGAGTTCAAACTCAACACGGTGGCGAACTTGGTTACCCGCAGAGACAAAGCCCTGCATAGAGAAGTCCCCACACTCCCGATGAAATCTCAATCGGGACTATTTATAGCCACGTTCGAGCCCTCTCAAGAGCTCACCGAAGTGATGAAGGTTAGATACATCCTTCATCAAAAGATCTCCTGGCAAAAAGTCATGAGCTTCGAAGAAGTGCAGTGTTACAACTGCCAAAACTTCAGACACATTGCGCAAAACTGCACAATTGTACACAGATGTGTCAAGTGCTTGAAAGCGCACCCTCGTGGGGAATGCACGAGGACTGCAGCCGAAGGAGTACTCTGCTGCAACTGCGGGCAAGCAGGCCACCCAGCGAGTTACCGCGGGTGCCCAGCTTATAAAAAAATGGTAGCTAGGAAGGAAGCTGCCAAGCAAAGAAGAGCGAATGAAAGCTCCCGAGCCAAGCACGCAGTGACACAACTGTCACAAAGCTTGGCCAGACCCAGCGTATCGTACGCGCAAGCTGCCAGGAACTCTGCACCAAGAGTGGCAGCACAACCTGCTCCCACCCCCGCACCAAACGCCTTCCGCGAATTGGTGCAATCTCTCGCGACGGCCTCCACCAACGAGCAGCGGCAATTCGCTGCAATAAAACTTTTAATGAACCTATGGAGTTAAATATCGTTACCTTTAACTCCGCGTCCCTGATCTCACACGCCCAACGTGCCACTGCCCAAGTGTTGATCGACAGTCTGAAAGCAGACTTATACTGCGTTTCAGAAACTCACCTTAATAGCAGGCATAACGTGCAATTCACCGGGTATAATATCATCCGGAACGACAACAACACTGGCGCTGCCCTTTTAGTCAGAAAAGACTACGAATTTGAGGAAGTCGTTATACGAAACCTGCTTACCTCTTCCGCTGCGGCGGCAATAGTAAAAACCACTGATGGTAGACGGATTTCGGTAGTTTCCGTCTACATCAAATGCAACTGTCTAACTGAGCAACTGGGACAAGATCTTAAGATCTTGGGCAATCTCCAGTTAAAGTACAAGTACCTCATTTTCGGTGGCGACTTCAACTCTAGGCACACCTCCTGGGGCGATACGGCAGTCAATAGAAATGGGGAAACCCTGCTTAAATGGATCCAAGACCCTTACTCGCCAGCCTATGTCGATTTGGTCTTGCCAGATACTCCGACAAGACCCAGTAGCCAATCAACCATTGACTACTTCCTCCTATCTGAGGAAACTTCCCTGAACTTTCAAGTGATATCGTGCACTACTCTACCAGGCATGTCTGACCATTTCGCAGTACAGCTTAAACTGTCCTCGTCCTCCCAACTGCGAAAGCGAGTAATGACCACCGTAAGGTCCTTCGCCCACACTGATTGGGACAAATTCAAGGCAGACCTTGCACCAAGGCTGAACTTGAAAAAACTCGCAACTGACCGCAATCTATCAGACATGGACATCGACGAAGCCATCACCTTGGCCACAGATGCCATTAATACTGCTACACGCAGAAACACAAGGCTTATCAAAGTCGACGAGTTACAATATAACTCAGTCCCTCACGATATCATGCTCCACATGAAAGTCAGGCAAATATGGCGTAGGAAACTCAAACGGATTTTCCACAAACTCGGAAATAAAGTTAATGCTGAGTATAAAGCATTGCTTTCCCGGATTGATTGTCTGAGTACAATAATTCGGCAAAGAGTGGCGAATTTCCGCAATAAAGAACTGACAAGGAAACTAGCAGATATTAAGCCCGGCCCAGATATGTTTCAGCATATCAACAGGCTAACCGGCAAACATAAGACCCGCAATATCGCTCTTTCCAAGAACGGGGAGCACATCTGCAGTGACGCTAGAAAAGCGCAAGTTCTCGCGGAATCTTTTGAGACTCAACTCAATTCCCCTCCGCCTCAAAACAACCCGGCTATATCGTCGATTGTTGATTCAACAATCAAGGCCTTCGTCTCTGAGAGCTCCAAGAAGCTAACAAAATTCACCACAACCAACACCTCAGTCAAGCCATCGGAATCGCAACACTTTCTGAGTTTACCTCAACTCACCGACTTAACCAGAAACCTCAACGGTAAAAGGTCAGCCGGGCCTGATGAAATCCCGAACTTCGTCATAAAGAACCTCCCCAGAGCCTCACTGAAGTTTTTATTAGCAGTTTTCAACAACTGTATTAATAACGGCTACTTTCCATCCACATGAAAAGTTGCAAAAATTATTGCGATCCGAAAGAAAGGAACCTCCAACGAGCCAAGCAATTTCAGGCCCATTTCTCTATTATCGAACCTTGGCAAACTGTTTGAGAAAGCATGGACAATTGGGCTAGTCCAGCATTGTAATCTCAACAAAGTTATCCCTGACCACCAGTTCGGATTCCGCTCTAAACACGGAACCCAGCACGCGCTGAGCTACCTACACGACACTGTCGTCTCAAGACTTAACGTCAACAATAAACCCACAGTAGCATGTGCGTTAGATTTGGAAAAGGCCTTCGACTCCGTGTGGGTAAACGGACTTATATACAAATTAATAGATAATGACTTCCCTGTCCCGATAATTAGACTTGCGTTAAGTTTCTTCGAAGATAGGCACTTTTATGTCAGCGTGGGGAATGAATTCTCCGATCTCTTGCCGGTAACGTCGGGTGTACCGCAAGGATCCATTTCTGGGCCAACTTTCTACAACATCTTCACGGCTGACGTTCCGATCCCCGATGACGGCGTTGAACTGATCCAATTCGCCGATGACACGCTTATCTTCGCTTCGAACCTCCACCCCAACAGGGCAGCCAAAGCGGTTGAGAAATACATTGTAAATCTCTGCAGGTACTACCGTAGTTGGGGAATCAAGATTAATGAGGGAAAAACACAAATCTGCACCTTTAGGAGAAAATCTAGATACTTAGGTTCTAGAGGCATCCATAGGAAAGCTAAATGCTTGAAAATGAGAATCGGGAACACCACAGTGAGCAGATCTACTTCGATCAAATACTTGGGAGTAACCCTGCATGAACTCCTCAAGTTTAAACCCCACCTTCAGCTCGCTATCAGCAAGACACGCGGTGCAGTCAGTAGCATCTACTATCTTCTTCGCAAGACAGTAGGTCTCAGCACCAAAACCAAACTGACCCTGTACAAAGCCCTTATAAGACCTGTTATCTGTTACGGAGCACCAACTTGGATCTCTTGCTCCAACCAAGCAATGGCAAAATGCGAGTCATTCGAACGCCGAATCCTTAGACATTGCACAGGCTTGTCTTACAACTGGAAAACAAAAAAGATCGGCAAAAATGCCGAAGTGTACAGGCGAGCCAAAGCCAAACCACTTCGAGAACACGTTCTCACAATAATGGAAAGGTTCTTCGAAAGAACGGAGGACCACCCCAACCCATTAATTCGGCATCTCTACCAACAGGGTAAAACCTCCCCATTGGCCACATTCTTAAGGCCCTGCCAAATCGTGAGTTCATCTCTAAGACCCAAAATCCTAACCCTTTTTGAAACTCCTTGCCTGGTAGGGGTGGATAGAGGATAAGCACAGAAAATTGTAATGTGCTCATTGTAAATAGTAGTTAAGAATTATTTATGTTAGATTAAGCTAGGTTAAGTTAAAATAAGTTAGGTTAAGTTATATGTAACTAGGTTAAGTAAGTAAAATTTCACCTTCTCGCGCCTTTAGTGCGGGCGCAGTTTGAATATGCAAAGTCCTATTAAAAAAAAAAAAATTGTCAAGATCGATGTATATAATAAGAATATACACAGTAAAGTAAATTACAGAGAAGGTAGGGTTGGCCAAACCATGTAATAGTCACCCGTTTTGATAGCGTTAAGATCTATTAGCAGTTATTAAGCTAGCATTAAGTAATCATTGTCTAGTTGTAAGTCACTATTCAGAAAATAAATGAAATGAAATGAAAACAGTGTAACAATTATAGATGTATCAGGTTGCTGAGTACCATCTATAAGATATTCTCCGCTATCTTGCTAGGCCGAATAGCCCCATGCGCCCAGAACATCATTCGCCCATACCAAAGAGACAAATCAGCAACAGATCAGATTTTCTCTCCACGGCAAGCGATGGAAAAACTGTTGGAATATGGATAACAGTTGCACCATCTATTCGTCGACTTTAAAGCCGCCTATGATGCCGCCTATGATGATGATAACATGCACGCAAAATTAGCTTAAATAAAAGAAGACTGTCTTTACATCTGGGGTATTGCATATGTACAAATTTCGTCCATGTGTTTTATACATAAAATGTGCATATAATTGGCTCTCGGACTATGATAAAACTTAACTGATCTAAATTTCGAGACTTACATACATAGTGTTTCCTCCGCTTTGATGGAATTTCAATGTACATAAATCGAAGACAAGATATCATCGCAAGTTGAATGAATTTCGAATCAGACTGATCAGTAGGTGAGATGAAACCTTGATGGAAATAAAGCTGTGACAACCGGGAGATGTTGTTTTTAGGAGCAGTTTTCAGAGAACAGTATTGATTTAAAATTGTAATAGTAGTAACACAAAGTTCATTGAAAAAAAAAGATCATATATTGTGACACCTTCCAAAGTGTTTCAGTTCCTTCTGAAGGTTACATCAGAGGTATCTTTGTGATAAAGGAGCTTTAAACCTTTGGTTTTAAATGAGAAGCTAGTACCAGCGTTACTATTGCCATCGTTGCTACTACCATAGTTATATAATATTTTACTTATTTAAATTTTTAAAGCTACCAAATTTCATTACGCAACAACGTAAACGTGGATCTATAGTGAGGATACTAAGAGCGAAGGAGGAATTCGTGGAGGTCACCTTCTCTTAACTTAAGCCCGGAGAGGTGGAGGGTAAGGATAATAGGTGCCTTATCTTTTTACGTGTGGATGGCCACGCGCAATTATTCAACGAGGTTAGAGAGGAGGACTCTACGAGCTGGGGGTTGAAAATCTAAACTTTACGAAGCTGACATAACGGAAACACCAATTTCCTTTTTACGCGAAAGCGAAGCCGACTAACCACAGAGAAAATTCAACTATTACGGACTACAAGTGTTCAACTCTAACTCCTCCTACTTCCTATGTCAACCTTTCATTCCTATGTCAAGACTTTCATTTGAAGTGTTAATTGTTCAGTAAACTCTAACTCCCAAACTCTTTTGCCTCAATAAAACACTAATTTTACTTTCGGAATGCACTTTACCACCATTTAACATACACCTACATATTTAAATGCTTTCTAATAATTTTTAAGAGTGTAGATTTCTATGGGAAGTGCGTAATCCCAACGAACATTTGGAAACATTGATAGAAAAAAAGTCACTTCTAAAATAGAATTATTAATAATAATTCTACTTGGAAAGTGAAACGATATAAATGATAAAACGAGAAAATATCAGACGTAATTAACGCTTTCTCATTTTAAAATTGTAATCAAGTTCCAGTCATAGAAGTACTGAAAAGTTTGAACGAGGTGCTGGAGAAATTCGTTAATGCAATTGCATGCTCAATTTTGCCACTGCCTTTGCTAAGAACTTGGAGAACGTGATGTGAAAGTAACGCAGAGAAGACGCCCAGACGGAGGTTAGTTTACCCTGATGAAGTCCAAAGTACGTCCAACACTGGGAAGTACACGATCGTAAATAAACAACTATCCACCACATTCACCTGCCCCATAGCCTTGTGTAATGTTGTTCACTAAAAGAAAGGTGTACACTTTAATGTTTGCTGTCTCATTATTCTTCAAGTTTTATTACGAGCAAAGTGCAAAAACTTTGTGCCTTCGTCCTTGGATGCTCCCGTGTTGGAGTGAATGGACGTTAGGAGCAAGTTTGTGTGCCTGGACAAATTCATTTCGTGAGACCATGAGAGTCAAAGATGACCAACGTTGAGTACGTCGTCTATTTCGAAATTATTAAAGTTTCTGTTAAGATGATAGAAATGATGCACTTGTGACAATGCCTTCAAAAAAGTTGCATATTTCACGCAAATGTTGCCTATCCATAATTTATTTTACAATTTCGATTGCAAATGTGCATTCCTACTATTGTACAATAAATGAGTTACTTTTAAGATTTTGTGTAAACCTTAAAAGTAACTCAACTCCTTCGCATACCCTTCGGGACTGCCATTTTGGCATTACATCGCGGGGCAGGATCAGTGATGAACTGCGTTCCTATAGGCACTTATCATCTTCCTCCGAAGTTCTCTTTCCTTAGCGTATTGTGGATCGCAAGACTCAGGTTAAAGAGGACGCAATGATAATGCAACCCTTGTCGTAGACCGTTGTGGATGTTCAATCCTGCTGCTTTTATCTGGCCTCGCACATTGGTTAAGGTCTGCCTAGTCAGTATTATTAATTTCGTCGGGATACCGAATTCTCTCATGGCCGTGCACAGTTGTACCCTGGCTATGCTGTCATAGGCGGCCTTAAAGTCGATGAGTTCTTGATAAGTCTGCGCGTGCCTGCGTTCTTTGAGAATGCAACAGTACTCCGAATGCTGCATTTATCGTCGAACCAGCCGTTCCGACTTTTTACGAGACTGGGATCAAGTATGTTTGTGGCCGTATCAATGATAACGCTCTTCAGGTGGTTGTAGATTTCCTTTGTTGGTGTTTCATCTCCAGAACAGCTATTAGTTGTGGTTATTGCAGCATCCATTTTCACCTTATAGGTGTTACGGAGGACTGTATTGTGAACGACTTCAATATTCAAATATTCATTGTCACCTGATTGTCAGAGGGGATTGTAGGCGGTGCTGTAATTCTAGCCCGCAGCCCTATGCCAACGAGATAGTGGTCCGAATTTATATTGTCCCCCCCCCCCCCTTGTATGTTCTGACATTCATCAAGGCTGAGAGGTGGCGGCGTTCAATCAACACGTAGTCAATTTGATTGAAAGTGGTCCCGTCTGGAAAGGCCCACGTTTGTTTCTGCACGGCTTTCAGCGCAAACAAGATACTTCCAACAACCATTTCGTGCGATAATGCTAACTGAATAATCCGCTGTCCATTATCATTGATGTCCTTATGTAAGCTATGAGAGCCGCGGTATCACCTGAATACGGGCTTCATCCCTACTTGACTGTTAAAATCCCCAAGTATGATTTTGATACAGGGGACAGACTTCGAGGGTCTGCTCAATTGCCTCGTAGAAAGTATCCTTCTCCGACTCTGTCCTCTGTACGAGCGTGAACTTTAATGAGGCTTATATTTCTAAATTTGCCTCGCAAACGCAGAGTGCATAGCCTGTCAATTATACTTTCAAAGCCGATAATAAAAAACCTACTCCGAGCACATGATTTACTGGGTGACCACTATCATGTACGGTGTAGTGGCTCTTCTCCAGGAAACCGCCTCCAGTCCAGCTCATGTCACGCAAGGCTGTTACATCAGCCTTATATTGGGAGAGAGTATCCGATAACTGCTGAGCAGAATTCGGTCCGTACAGGGAGCGCACGTTCCATGAGAAAATGCGCAAATCGTTATTCCGTTGACGGGTTGGCCATTGCAAAATCTATCCAGTCCGAGGTTAGTTTTGCAGTTTCGTAACAAGTTGTTTTCCATATAGGGTTGTCAGTCCTATCCAACTATCCAACCCCCAACCTGGAGGACCAGGTGGTACAATTTGTCCCGTTTTTATGCGCGGGAAACTCGCCTTCATTCTTCTCCATCTGCAGTTTTTCATTAAGAAAGATCATGGAGGTCGAGATAGGGTTTTGTAGTGGAGCTGTTGGTATTGGTTAAGCGGGCGTTTCCCAGGTTTCATACTCTTTCGTGGATACCAATCCACGTTTCGCTCTGAGATCTACACTACCCTTTGCCCGCCGGCGAATCTTGGACAATTATTATAAAAACAACGTGTTCTATATCCTCGTGAATCATATATCACTTCGGGCTATATGGGAAGTTGCGAAACCCTCCGTGCCTATTTAGGAATTGGGTTAGGTCTGAGCTAATCTCTCCTACATCACACATCTGTGGTAATTCCGCAAGTCCAGCGTCCTAAGAAAATTGTCCCATTTTTTCTGACATTCCAGTATTGCCTCGTTGTTTTGTCAAATGAAAGGCCTCGATTATTAGTACTTTTCGAAGCTGATCTTATTTCTGACAGCTAATGCACAAGGAGAGAGGGCGGGAGCTAATTGAGTAAGTAATTGACTACAAGCCCTCCCTTAAGTTCATCCTAGAATTGTGCAGGTTTGCAGTAACATAGGCTTTAATATTAAGCATGATTCTACCACCACAACAGATAAGCAAGATAGAGTCAATACCTAAGCCCCCCTGCTTCTCACCAAGTGTTAAGCAAATAGAGAATGACAAAAACACAAGTCCCCATTGGTGATGCGGCAGTTAACAATAGCTACCAGAAAGCTAAAGAGGGTTCTCAAACTTTCAATTTGCCCTTTCAACAGCAGTCCACTTCCCAATTTGGAAGGGTACCAAGGAAATAAGGTGCCCTCAATAATACGAGCTTCGCAATGAAACTGGAGGATAACCCCTGAGCAAGAAGTGATGTCGAGGATGTGTGGAATTTGCTGATTATTGAAATACAGTGTTCACCCTCAACCCAAACAAATGTCCATCTTACATGAGATGCTGCTCGAAAAGCATAAAAATTTACCGACTTCAAAAAGAAAGAGATTATCCACATGATCAAAAAACTTATTAATGAAAGTCACTGGTCATTTTCATTGTGGCGATAATCTACTTGAAGACAGGCTTTCAACGCGCTATTGCGGTTTCATTATACCCAATATTATAGAGATTTTGAAAATTTCAAAATGCGGTAAAGGCCAAATACAGGTTACTTCCCATCAATCAAAAAGTTTTTTTCCATTCTTTCAAAGATTCATATGTGAAAAAAAACATCATTCCCATCATCAGTTTGTATTTCGCGAAAATCATGGTACTATTAAGAAAGTCTACAGGATTTTCTCAGAAATTAGACTTACTCTGCAAAACACGACTGCTTATATGATCCAGTTGTCGCTCAACAATGGCAGAACTATCTTGCTCATCGAAAGGCAGATACATTGAGCCGCCACCAGAAATACGTTTCTCTAGTACGTCACGCAGATCATAGGCCACGTCCCGAACGGGCGTCATAAGATTTGGCTCATTGCGGAATCGTGAAAGCCGATCGATGAATGGAAGAGTCTGAAGGGCTATTGACCGCTGCAAGTGATGGGTAACGCGACGTTCTCGAACTCCGATATCGTGCGACATCCCGTGAAATTTAGTTTAGCGTGCGCCGAGACAGAAGAAGCCACAGAACGCAATGATTTTAGACTTCTCATTCACGATGAAGAGCAAGTTCCACCTCTTGTAGATGAAATCGCTAGTCACCGTAACATGCGGATTTCAACTGTTTCTCCAAGCAAAAGAGAAATCATCGCGAACGGAGTACATTCGCTGTGCTCGGCGATCTCCCCGCAGACTTATCTATCGTTGCACCCTGCACCTTATGAAAATCCTGAGAATCCAAGATTTTATTCGGAGAGATTTCAAAACAAGTCGGAATACCGGAAGTTCGCGCTTCGGGTATAAAGGTTTTTTTCTGACCGTATATAGCTACAAATCCAACATACTCCTTCATATTTTTACAAACTACAAGACATACGTACATATAGATATTATCCTCACCATAAACAAACCAACTGTCTATTTCCGAATACTGTACATATACAAGCGAATTAAACCGATTCCGAAATGCACGCTGTGTTGCAATAACCGAACATCCGCTTGAAAAGTAAACCTCAACGGCAAAGGCACGCTCCTCACTATTCCAACGCATGATGGCGACTGAACCGTGTTGGGACAAAACTTTACAGTATCCCCTCTTGAACGAGACTACTAGCGCTCCGCTATGACATCAACTAACTGAGTGGCGCGCATTTTAAACAAGTCGGGAAACCGGAAGCTGGACGCTTCAGGTACGAAAGGTTTTGTGCATTTCTTAGTACGTAGCACGTAATATATGCATATACAATATTATGTGAGAATATCTACTCTCGGATGATATTGACATTTATAGCCTTGAATTTGCAAAGAAGCGAATAATTTGACGTATTATAACTTTGTTAGCAATAGTGCGATTTCCACCAAAGTTGGTAACATCATGCTCTATATTACACCCTATATTGTTGCGAAATTTCGTGGTCCTAGCATGAATTTAAGGGGGGTTTTGCAGCGAATTACTAAAAATTATAGTAATATACTATTATTGACTTTATTTGTGCAGATATCAGTGTGGAAGGTATTTCGGAGTCCAGGCACCATATAGTGGCAGCCTCTTGATTTTTTTCAGATTTTTTGGTTGGGTAGTTTCTGAGAATGGCCCCCGTAAAGGAATGGTCACTTTCAACCCCCCGCACTCCCCTCCTTTCCAACAAATGTCAAAACTAAGACCGTTTTCGAAAAGTACTAACTGAGACCTTTAATTTGATACCCCACATGACTATATTTGATGAAAAAAAAAATTACACCCCCCTTTTGCATGTATGGGGACCCCCCTTTAAATGCGTGAGCGTTCATAGTTCCCACCTTTCTACCAAATTTGGTGTCAATCGCTGTAACCGTTTCCGAGTAAAATGCGTGTGACGGACAGACAGACAGACAGACAGACAGACAGACAGACGGACAGACAGACAGACAGACAGACGGTAAACCGATTTTAATAAGGTTTTGTGTTTACACAAAACCTTAAAAAGGAAGTTATGCTGCCGCATCCTGTATATGCACGTATATAACTTCTCACTACCCTATGTTTGATCCGATATCAAATGTGTAACCAGTTTCGAAAAGAACTAATTGAGCCCTTTCATTTGATACCCCACATGCCCACATTTTATGAAAAAACTTTGCACCCTCCATTCACATGTATGGGGAGCCTCCCTTAAACTTAACACAAAATGGCGCCAAATGCTGCATGAAAAGGGAACAACAGATCACAGGCTCTTGCCAATTTTCGTGACAATCTTTCTAGCCATTTCCGAATAAATCGAGGGAGACACACAGAAATACACACATTGACTCGATTGTAATAAGGTTTCATGTTTACACCCACTTTTAGCGTGACAATTGGAGGGGTACTTGCGTGCTACCTATCACCGCAAAGATAATAGCTAAAATAATCCTGAGATATCAAAGGACATCTCGAAAACTTGATCGACAGAGAGCAGATTGGTTTCCGCTTTAGATCCTTCTTCATTGAGTACATCATGATCGTACGGATCATTTTGAAACAGTGCGTGGAGTTTTGATCTTCGCTGCACCTGTTCTTCATCGATTTCGAGAGCATGAACAGGAAGTGTATCTGGAGTGTTCTACGCAGAGGGGACGCATGATGGCGCAAAATGCAACGGGCTGCATTAAGGTAAAAGCTTGGAGGAATTCGAGTTGCAAAATGGAGCCCGCCAAGGGCGCATCTTTGCATCAATATTATTTCTGCTTATTATCGGTGACCTGTCCGTGGAAGAGCTCAATAGACAATGATATTTCTTCCTCAAGCACCCCGACTTGTTTGGTTGGAGGAGCGAAAGCTCGGCGCTTCAGGTATAAAAGGTTTTGTTTGTTTTTTGTGTGAGTATATGCGTGCAGAACTATTCCATTTGTACATAGCCCATTATGTATATGCATTTAGCATGTCAGACTACCCACTTTAGTGTGATATTGATAGTTATTTGCTGCTGTTTAGAGCAGAAATAGATATGGAGGGTATGTTGAATCCTGGCCACCGTATAGGGGCAGGTTAATGATTTATCTGTTGAGTAGTTTCTGAGAATGGGTCCGTTAAAGAAATCATCACTTTCGACCCCTCCCACTGCCTGCCTTTCCAACAAACGTCAAAACCAATTCGGCTTCGAAAAGTACCTTTAATTTGATACCCAACATGATTACATTCGATGAGAAAAAATGTTGCACCCCCCTCTTGCATGTATGAGGACCCCCCCCCCCCCCCCTAAATCTTAATGTGCAAAGATGTTACTCACTGCATGTCTGGGCGTTCACATTACCCACCTTCTCATCAATCGGTATAGCCGTGTCAATCGGTATAGCCGTTTTTGAGAAAAGTGTGTGTGACCGACAGACGAACAGACAGACAGGTAGTGAACCGGCCAACAGAGTCTATTTCAGTTTACAAAAACTGTTTACTGCTCTACTCGAAACGTTTCACCATAGGGACAAAGCTCTTACTGTACAAGACAATCATCTTCCCAGCCCTTATGTATTCCGCGGAGTCTAACATATATGGTGGAAAAAGAAGACGAGGCAGACCCTGGCTCAGAAGGAGCAACGGCATAGGTGAAGACGCCAGACAACTTTTAGGGATATCGAATTGGTGTACCTCGACGCAAAACCGGAATATCTGGAGTTCCTTACTAAGCCAGGCTTAGACCGGATTCCAGTGATAACATTGAGGAAAGCAGTTTTAGAATCCGCAATGCATGTAGATCAGTTGCGTTTTTTTTATAGCAGAGTCATCTCGTACAGGACTATGATTACTCACTAACCGACTTTGAGGAGGACACCGCGGGTTAGCTTAGGACTATAGTCCGTAAATTACCAGGCTGGAAAAGAGCAGAATTGTCAACAAGTGCTCAGGATGATATACCAGGGCACAAATGGTGACAGTGTTTCCTCCAAAGCTGCAGCTTGTAGGCCCCCTAATTTTTCGAAATGATGAAATCCATATGTGATTATGGAGAATCTTCAGAAGTAAGGTGGAGGGCAAATGTAAACTCCTCATCATCGGGATATATGACCGAACCCTAGAGGCAATCAAATCATATCAACTATAGATTAGGCTACATAACTTCACATGTGCACTGAGAAATACTTTGGAGAAGACATCAGGTGGAGAACCTATTGAAGTCCCTGAAGGAATATCGAAGGCCATAGAGGCTGAAAGAACAGGATCAAACAGCGAAGTAGACCAGCTGCCCAGGAGGAGATAGAAAAGAAACTGAGAGACCTAGGGCTCATCGTGAACAACGGCATGAAGAATCCACCATGTCGAAAGAGTGAAGACAGTGAAGAAAAGCTCAAAAGACAGCACTAAGATAACTCAGATAAACTTCCACTGAAGGGTATACAAATTTTACTGTAAGCTAGGGGTGAGCTCGCGAGGCAGTCGTGGCGTCGGGCTATTTACTAGGAGACGACATCCGGATCCCACCGTGGCTAGTCGCTGGACGGGTGAAGTTCTGTGAGAGTAAGGCGTTACCACCTCTCTTTGGCAACGGCACTTATCGAATAGGTGAGTACCTTCTTGAATTTATTCTTTGCCATAAGTTAAAAATATATAATATAGGGAACAATCTAACAATCGTAACCAGCGCTAGACAGTGAGAGCAATTCCGAAATTAAAAGAATAGAAAGAAAATAAATCCTAGCAAATGCCAGCTCATTGTGTATAACAAGGCGATCAGGGAAGCAAAACGGAAAAGCTGTTTAAAGAAGGAAGTGGGGATGTTTACCAAGAATGAGAAGGACAGAGTACATTTGCTTCTAAAGAACTCATTTCCTGTGGTCCTACTCCACGGCGGAAAGGAGGCGGGCAAATAATAATAATCGTTGACGCGACAATCCAATTGAATCAGAGCCATGAAGTGAATATTATTAATAAAAATAATTTAAAATTGAAATTAAATTAACTTTTATCAAGAATATAAAAAGATATTTATATTACTTAATTCTTCTTCTTCTTCTTTTTCTTCAGCCTTTGTCCCGTTCACAAACTGGGTCGGCTAGTCTTGATCGGTTTCCCCATTTGGCTCTATCGAATGCCTGATCTGGGTGCAATCTCGAGGCTTTCAAATCCCCATCTAGCGTATCAAGCCACAGTTGTTTAGGTCTGCCTTTTGGTCGTTTACCATCGATTTCGATGTTCAGACCAATCTTGGCAAGTGAATTCTCGTTTGTACGAATTGAATGACCATACCACCGAAGACGCCTCTCTCGCAATTTTTCCACGATCGGTGCAACCCCATAACGATCGCGGATATCCTCATTTCGGATGTGATCTAAACGTATGACGCCACAAGTCCAACGTAGCATCTTCGTCTCCATTACCACAAGTCTTTTATAGTCGGCCAACACTCAGAACCATAGAGAGCGACTGGACGGACGACATTGCGGTCAATTTTAGATTTGAGACGTTCATTGATACGTCGATCACAAAGAACACCAGTTGTGGAACGCCACTTCAACCAGGTTGCGTTATTGCTCGAAGCAATTTTATAACGCAGTTCTCCATTGGCTGATAGCGTTGACTCGAGGTATTTAAATTGCTCAGTTCTGGGTGAATCACTGCCGCTCACAGTGATTGTACCTGTTTCATGGGGATCGGTCGTCAAAAATTCAGTTTTGTTTAGATTCAATCTGAGACCGTATTGCATGAGGCGATCATTCCATTTTTGGACAAGTTGCTCGAGATCATTTTTGCTATCAGATGCCAGGAAAACATCATCTGCATAAAGCAGTATGTAGGGCGCAGAACGTTGGATATCCGTGTGACGGTGACCATAGCAAGAACAAAGAGGAGTGGTGAGAGGGCGCTTCCTTGATGAACACCAACAGAGACACGAAGCGGTTTTGATACACCCGCCATACTTCGAACCACAGTAGATCTACTATAGGCAGTACCCTTACAAAAATGACCCCACTTGCTAATGTGATGTGCCACCTTATGTGGTTGTTGCCAGTCCACTTGGCAATCCCTGTGATGTGCCACCTTATGTGATTGTTGCCAGTCCACTTGGCAATACCTTACTCTTCTTTCTTTCTAGATTAGATTATGGTTAGTCGGAGCAGCTAAATGCCAAAACTCCAGACTAACCAGCTATGGGAGCAGCAATTGCCTGAACTCCACAATGATCTAGTCAAGCAGTGTAAATTTTGGGAGCAGCAAATTGCTTGGACTCCACAGAATAAAACACGTTAAGCTTGAGTTTGATAGTTCCAACGAACTACGTATTTTTAATTTATATTTCCTATTTTATACATTTTTACCTATACTTAGTAGGCCGGTACATATGAGTTTACAGTATTTTAGAGAAAAGATTACATAGTAGGCAATGATAAGTTTACAGTATTTTTAGAGAAAATATTACATAGTAGGCAATGATAAAGTGGATAAGTTTACAGTATTTTACACTAATGTGCTTGTAGAAGCTTATCTGTACACATCAGAGACGCTAAACAAGGAAAAGGCATAACCTTCGTCAAATCGTATTGGCAAGAGAGAGATCGGTGAGCTTTTGCTATTCTGGTACTACGGCGTGCTCACCCATCTAGCAAAAAGTTGTTTCACGTATTCACTTATACATAAGCAAAAACTTGCCGATCTCACCAATACATTGGCAAGTCCGGGCGGTATGTCAAACACAGCAGATTAAGTTTTCAGTACATCTCACTCATGCTCAAGGGCAAAACAATTTGAAATCGTGTGTACTCGCACTGATTTCCCCCCTTGAGGGGCAAGGTGGAGTGAGGTAGCTGTCTAGTATCTAACTGTGCTTCGAACTTTACTTTTCGAATCGTGGTAGAGCAATTGAACCCAGCGCACGAGTTCTTCTGGCACGAAGTGTTGTCGTAAAGCATACCAGATGAGTTCATGTGGCACACGGTCAAACGCTTTCTCTACATCCAGAAATGCAATGTAAAGTGGGCGATGCTTCTCACGGTGTTTCGTCATGAGTAACCGCGCAGCGTGTATTGCGTCAGTAGTTCCGCAGTTCTTGACAAATCCGGCTTAATTCACGCTTATTTCAACGATTTCGCGAATACGAATACGAATACGCGAATTGTCAAAAATGCTTTCAAAAATCTTCATGGTATGGGAAAGTAACCGGATCGGACGGTAATTTGAATATTCTGCTGGGCTACCTTTCTTTTTCCATATTGGAACAGTGGTACTTTCTTGCCAGCCAGATGGTGTTCTTTCTTCCTGAATAACCCGATTAAAGAATTCACTGAGCCACAGTGTTGGGTCCTAGCTCTTCGCTTTCCAGAGCTCAGATGCGATGTCGTCAGGTCCTGTTGCTTTCCCCGATTTCATTTGTTTTATTGCCTCCTCGACTTCAGCTGCGCTGACTGGTGGAACTGGTCCAAATGTCGGCAATGATTGTGGAAGTGGAGGATGAGCAAATTCTTCAGTTGAAATCTGCTCGAAATATTCTCGCCATCTATCCGTTGCGGCTCGACGGTTGGTAAGCAAAGTACCGTTCTTGTCTTGTGACAGCGACCGCTTTCTTTGTTTTCCGGTTGGCATTCTTTATCGTCGAATAATTTGTGGTAGAGGCGTTTCTTTTCACGGACCTTCATTTCAACATCATCATTCCAAAGCTAAGTATCTCGGTTGATGTACCGCTTACCCGGCTTGGTGACCCCAAGGGTTGCAGAGGCCGCTTTGTGGATCGTGTCTTTCATTTGGTTCCATGATTCTTCCACATGCTGTCTCCAAAGGTAGCCAGGAAAAAAGTGAAGCTTTCTTCGACTACTTTTGCAGTCATGGAGGAACCGGGCTGCCTTGAGGGCGAACAAGTTTTCGGCAGCGAATCTGTCCGTATGGAAGACATAGAGAACAGTAAAGCTGACGATGCGAGAGTCAGCGACAACGGTGGCGATGGAAATGTCCCGGAAGAGAGTGCTAACCAGGCAAGTTGTAGTAGTGAAGATGGAAAATTTTATAAGTTTTTGCTCTATGTTTCTAAAAAATAAAAGAAGAAAAACAAAATTCAAGAAAAAATGTTAAATAATGTAAAAAATAATCCATGTACAAGTGAAAATTTGAAAAATGGTCCGACTGGGGATACAATCAGCACCCGAAATAAAGAAAAGGGGGAAAGGGTACCCCGATTAATATTTATGCATTAGGTGGTAGAGATTTAGCCACTCTACTTAATGGGAGCGCGGGGCTCTCGAATTTTGTTATTAAAAAGACGGGGGCCGAGAGAGTCCAAGTCAAATGTAACAAAATTGCAGATTACTAAAAAGCACCGGAGGTCCTCGAGCGAGTGAAGGCTCCTCACTTCACCTACACTCCAAAGGAAGAGAAGGTGCAAACCTTTCTTCAGAAAAGCTTGGATGCGGAGGAAGAGCCCGATGAGGTGCTCAAAATGCTCCGGGAGACGGGAGCTGAGGTCAAGTTCCTCTCAGTGTCACTCTTTAGTACGAGGAGATCCGTTTTGGAAAAACGTATCCTGCCGCACTTCCTCGTGCAGATAAGCCCGGAGAGCCGGGGAAGCGATCTGATCGGCATCAGGTCGCTTAATTACCAGGCCATTCGTTTTGAGCGCCTGCTAAGGGGCGAAATAGTTCAGTGTCGAAGATGCCAGCGCTATGGTCACTCGGCAGTGAACTGTCAAATGACCTTACGATGTGTAAAGTGCGGGAAAGACCATAACGCAGCCGAATGTTAGCTGACTGAAGCAGATGGCAAGAAAAAAACTTTCTGTGTCAACTGCCGAAGCGGAGGGCATCCGGCTTCGTACCGTGGATGTCCCGCATACCGCAATGTTAAGGTCACAAGGCAGCAGGCACCGTGATCGGCCCAAAGAACGAAGGTGTCAGCGGCGTTGAACGGTAGCGTCCTTTCGGCACCAATCGTCTCGGGGGTCCCATTTGCAGAAGTAGTTCGACAAAGGGGAGCTAAGAAACCCCAACAAGATGCAAGTGGCGGGATGGACACAATACTAACCATGTGTGAAAACATGCAGCATACGCTACACGTACACAATACAAAAATAAATAGCATAACAGAATATTCACAAAAACAGCATGCCCGCTGCTAGGTCTGCAGTCACAGCGGTACCACTGGATGGTCTCCGGATCATCGCGATTAATGTGAATTCCATCGTAGGAATCCATTGAAGAGCGGAGCTCCTTGATTTCGCTACCAGGCAACAACCTGACATAGTCTTGATTTCAGAAACCCACCTCAGTCCGAGACATTCGATAACATTCAAGGATTTTGAATTCGTGAGTAACGATAGATGAAATTGTGATGCGGGAGGTAGTACCGGAATGCGTGTGGGTCGCCATTATCGTTTCAGGCATATTAATAGGCCTGCATTTGAAACCTTTGAGTGTATCGAAGTCTCTTGTATTCTGTTTTCACTGCCTAGAGGAGGGAATTTATACATTCTGTCAGTCTATCCAGTGGGAAACAACCGAGCCAAGTTCAAGGAAGAATTCCATGCTCTTTTTACGATACTCGAACTGAATAGGCTGCATAATTATTATATTATAGCTGGCGACTTGAATGCTAAGGATATCTCGTGGCTAAACGCCACAAACAATCGCAGAGGGTTATTCCTCAAATCTTGGATAGAGCAATACCAGATAGAGTATAAATGCGAATTATATGGATCAGAGAGTGCAACCTGGCCCAGGGCAAATTCCTATCTGGATTTGTGCATTGCTGACGCGCGCTTGAACTTTAATTTTAGAAATCGTCAACGGAAACTACAGACTCTTCCTTACGATAGCGACTATAACGCTATTCTTATTGAAGTTCTGTTTGATGGACGAAGAGTTCGCCTTCTGTCGAAGGACAGTGGCGTCCACAGGCTGAACTTTAAACAAACAAATTGGAAGAAATTCCAAGAGAGGTTTATTCGGGGATATCGAGAGGAATGCCCACCTCTTGATGGGGAAAACGATAGTTCAACTGCACCAGGTGACAGGAACTTGAGCAACGAGGAAATACTTCAGTATCTTCTCAAGCTAGAGAACTTGACGCTGGAAATAATTGAACAAGTCGTCCCTAAGATTGAACCTCGCAATAATATGGAAGGATATGAAACTGCAGCCATAAAACGGTTGAAAAAAGTGAAAAGCCTTCTGCTCACTCGCGTCAACAAAATCTATCGGAGTTATGGGGACTATCATCATCCCATATTGGTTGAGTTCAAATCACTTCTGAAGATCGCGCGGGATCTTATCCGTCAACATTACGTAAATGAAGTGAACTTCCAATGGCGGGAGAAGTTAAAGGGTATTTTACCAAGCGATCCAGATTCCATGTTTACTAAGATAAATACGTTATTCCGGAAGAAGTCACGAATAACTGTACCGATAATTACAGTCGGTGGCAGCGAGATACAACACTTTATTGACTCAGGTATAGACACCAATAGTGTAACTGCTGATGCGCAAGACAATTACATCGTGATGAATGATGCTCTGAAACTCGAACTTATAGGGGAGCACTTTGAATCGGTGCATCGACCCAGAACGGACTTAGAGCCAACGCGACTTTCGGAAATTGTAGAACGAGATGTCCACAATTTCAAATATAGCCTGAACGGCACCACCGTTCTCCAATTTAGCTCTGCGTTGCACGCTGATCTCATACCGAGTGATAATCTGCTTGATTACTTTGTCTCATGTGTTGAGTTAACTTCCATATTCAGAAGAGTAAACAATAAGAGATCATCCGGTATGGATGGCATTCCCAACGTGGTCCTCAGGCATTTACCAGACATTGCCATTCGTAATTATTGCATTTCGTTCAGTAATTTATTGAACAATTCCTTCTTTCCAGGACAATGGAAGAAAGCCCGAGTATTCCCGATTTTAAAGAGAGGGAAGGATTCATCTAGCCCTCAAAGCTACCGCCCAATCAGTTTGCTGCCTAACATCAGCAAGGTGTTTGAGGTTTTGGTATTGAAAGCCTTGAACGGGCATATCAAGAAGAAGAAATTATTGCCGAACGCGCAATTCGGATTTCGATCTGGACATTCGACAATACACGCAATAACGAAGTGTGATATTTGCTGGCGGATTAACAATGGTGAGTGCGTAGGCGCTTGCCTTATAGACATGGAGAAAGCCTTTGATACCATCTGGTTGGATGGACTGATTTTCAGGCTCCTGAAAAATGAGTTTCCCAGCCACCTCGTAGCGATGATGTGTAGTATGCTGTATGGCAAGTGCTTTGTCATTACGGACGGAAATCTCACTACTAATAGGGAATTTCATGTTCTAAATGGATTACAGCAAGGGGCAGTGACTGCGCCTACACTTTTTGCGGTATTTGCCGGCGAATTACTCAACTGCGCTCGCAGGGCATTCATGTCTCTTCGAAGACTATTTTATGCTCCACATCTTAGCCGGAAGGTTAAGATTATTTACTATCTTACTTTGTTTAGAGCGATGCTCACTTACGGGTGTGCTATCTGGTTTAATTTGAGTGCTAGCCAAATGGAGAAAATAAGGATCTTTGAAAGGAAATGTCTGCGTGCTTGCACGGGGCTTAATAGGACTGCTTCGTCAAACTATGAGCACTATGTAACTAATGAAGTGATGTATGCAGCTGCTGCTGTGCCAAGAATCGATACAGTTATCGTCAGATTGATTCGGAATCATATAGTGCGATCTGCTTCGCATGGTGAGAACCCTTGGGTTTCGCAACCGTTCTACCCAAATGATGGGTATTTCGAGAAAACTCTCAGCGTTCGTGTATCTTGACAGGAATGGTCTAATTCTTGATTCTGCCGGTGATGCGGTTATGTATCATATACATAAACGGGCCACGGACAAAAGGATAGAATACCCCCCGAATTTGACTGTGGGGGCTCCGGGATTCCACTGGAGATACTCCATAGCGAGAGCAATTGATATTAAGCGGGATGAAAAAGAGAAATGCTGGTACTGGTGGCTGCAGGATGCCGGTTAGCGGTGGCCGTCCTCAGTTCTGCCATTTGTTTCTTGATGGGGCTTTGTAAATATGTACATATTGAACGGGTGCTGATTTTGCCTCCAGTTGTAGCTTATACATACATACGTTATTATTCTTTGTTTCTTTTGATAGTGATAGTTTTAAGCACAAAAATTTAAGTTAAAAGTATCTTTTGATGCGACAAAACATTTATTACTATTATTACTTTTATATTTCTTTATTTGCCACTAAGGCCAAGTGAATTCTGTATGGCCATTTCCAAACAACTTATTGTAAAATTAGATTTTTATTTCTTACTGTTTCTCTTCTCTGCCTGTAAATTGTTATTCGAAAACTTTGAGAGCCCACAGTGGCCATTAAATTTAAGTTATTTTTGTTATTTTAAAAGATTGTTTTTTGTTGTTCATTTTTCCAATCTATTATATATACTATTGTTACCTATTTCTTAAAAATAAAAATGATTTTAAAAACCAAAACCAGAGCCATGAAGTGTGTTAGAGCACTTCATTCAAGGCCGTAACAGCACATTACAGTACACTGTAGTTGACTCAGGTGCTCCTCGCAGCTGAGTCGTCTGGTATCCGATATGCAGTCACGATATAAATCTCTCTGCCATCAGTGAAACTTGAACTGTGACTTCCGCAGCGACAGCCTAATTCTCTAACCACTGAGTCATTCAGACACAGGCGGGTAAAAGTGGTTTCTATTGCGAAAGCGGGAAAAAGCGATCTTTTTCACCCTAAATTTTTCAGACCAATTTGCCTAACATCGTTCGCACTCAAAACGGTGGAAGGGGTCAAAAACAACTATATCAGAATTAATATTGCAATGCGTAATCTCCCACATCAGTGCCATCTCAGCACAACAGCCAGGGAGTTGCACCAAATTCAAACACTGGTTTACATATGTATAACTGGGGCAATGAGTACATGCCCAACGGCATCCCTAGAGGTTCTTCTGGAATTGACTCTACTCCATCTGCATATTCAAATTTAGGCTTGAAGGGCGATCTTGAGAATGTCCGGGAGTATCAGTGAGGCGAGGGGCTGCCTAAAATGAAGAAAGACTGATATTCCCTATAGGAAGATTGATATTCTTTCTAGGCGGCATCCCAAATCCCAAAGTTTCACTGCGGTAAGAAGTTGGAAACACGTCGGAGCAGCAGAGCAAACTGAAAAAGCGTGGTATTGACATACGGCTGAAGCAAGGAACCAATTATCTAGTGCCCTGACAGATCCCTTACGGCAGATGGAGTAGCCCCCGGGATCATTGGTTCAAGGAAAGCATAGTTTGAACCGTTCGATTTCTAAATGAAGTATAGAGGGCAGAACAGTGCTATTCTAATTGACAGCAAAGTGTTAATAGCCACTTTGCACACTTAGGTCCTACCAGGTCAATTACAAACTGGTATGGGAATGGCTTAACAGACTAAACATGTCCGGCTCGAGTCTCGAGCGGATGGTTGTAGTTCCCATAATATTGTCAGATACAGGCATTGTACCTAAATCCCTCACGGCTTCCCTGTCAGAATGCCCACAATACACATGCAAGTCCTTCTGGTTTTCGACAGTATAAACTTTGCGGTACGTATGTTCGGTTCTGGCAGGAAAAGTTTGGTGTGTCGAGCATCATTTAGGCTCTGCCACCTGTCAATATGGGAAACTTGTTCCCAGTTTTTGAAAACAGATTTAGCCAATGCTACTGATACCCCAATTGCTGGCTCCGGTCCCGGCATAGGGGAGATTGACCCCTCTTTCGCTAAAGCGTCCGAGATTTCATTTCCCTCAATGCCACAGTGACCAGGTACCCAGAGTAGTTCCACCATATTGAATCTAGACATAGAGTTCAAAGGGTTTCTGCATTCCTGAACGATTTTCGAGGTGATCAAAGGACTGCTCAATGCCCTCAATGCAGCTTGATTGCCACTGCAGGTTGCGATGCGCCTGCCCTTCAACCGCTCATCAATCACTCAGTTTGCCACTCTTAGGATCGCATAAACTTCGGCTTGAAAAACCGTTGCACATTGTCCCAAAGGAAAAGCCCATTTCTCGTTTTTATTCGAGAGGTAGACTCCGGCTCCAGAACCCTCTTCTGTTTTTGAGCCATCGGTGTAGAAGACTTCCGTATATTCCGCCACGCATTCCTCTGGGTCTTCCCAGCCCTCTTTACGCTTCAGGGTAACTTCATATCTTCTACCAAACAGATGTATGGGGACACGAGAATCGGAAAGCATTGTAAGAACTGGATTCAGTTATCTCCTAATCCTAATCTCTAGCAACTTGTCCAATAGTGGAATGATCGCCTCATCCAACATGGATTCTGCCTCAATCTGAATAAAACAGAGTTTTTGTAGACCGACCCCAATGAAACAGGTACTATTATTGTCAGTGGCAGCGATCTGCCGAGAACTGAGTGACTTAAATATCTCAGATCAATGTTATAAGCCAACGGTGAACTACGTTATGAAACTGCTTCATGGATCAGCGCAACTTGGATGAAGTTGAATTCTACAACTGGCATTCTTTGTCGACGCATGAACGAACGTCCCAAATCCACAAGGTGGTCCATTCTATCGTCCTCTGTGGTTCTCAGTTCTGGCCAACTATAAAAGGCAATGAACGGCTTCTCACAGTCTAACGATGCCTTAATAGGCTAGATGATATTTTAAGAGCCTCTCAACTCCATCCAGATGGGGCGCACAACCAAACAAAATGGCGCCATCGATCAAGGCAAGGCAAGCCTGATTCTCGAGGGGACAACAAGTGAAAAAAGAAAAAATATTTCTTATACATGGCTTGACCTAACAAAAATTCCCTCTTACTCCACATTCATCCTTGTACTTTTATTAATTCTAAATGTATGTATTTTCACTGCAAATTTGTAATATTAAAGACACATAAAGTTCCGAAAAAAAATCAGCCACCTCTCGCAAACGTCATGTCCCATTTCCGTCCATTTAAACTTTCGGGATCTCCCACTCATTCACATCATCAACCTGCCGCACCCGCATCATTATTCCTGAATTGATTTTGGACTTGGAGTTTTAGATAACTTTCCGGATTAAAATCAGGACAGATGAAGATGGAGATGAACGGTAAGTGTACATTGCAGAATTGTAACTTAGCCACTTAGCCACCCGGCAGAAGGAATCTACTTACTCGTGAGTATCAAAATGCATGGAATCACTCCCACTTAATCCTATCTGCTTTATGAAATTTGTTTGTAACAGTTAATCTACACAGGATCTGGATTAGAATCCTTGGCATTTTCCGCTCGTTGAATCGTTGTTTGTATGTGCATACACTGAGCGGGATGCTTTTCTGTCCTCGCGAGACCAAACTCTTGACTTGAGGGACGAAAAAATCAGAAATAATCCAATTTGCAAGGAAATTTTATAACATAATTTTTGTTCGCAGATCCGCGAATAGGACGCACCGTGGTCGATGGCTGGGGCTGACTCCACTACCCCCCGTGCAATATTAAATACTTGAGAAAAACTGCTGTATCTGTGGCGCAGTTCGCCAAACGTAAAGCTCGAGGAAAGGTGCTCTAATGAATATTAATGGTTTCAATATGAGCTGCGAGATCGAATGGATGAATAACTTTTGACGAATATTCAGAGGAGATTTCATAATTTTATTAAGAAAATTCTTTTGCTCATCTTGACGGACGAAGTAGGGTGCAAAACAAAAGATGAACCTTAAGCAAATGTCAACGATACCAAAAAATGCTTGGAGCTAGTGGAAGTTCTACATCAAGCCGAGGGGTATAGCGAAATTTTGTTTCCTTCAAACTGCACCTGGTGCCTATTTTTCCCGTATAATAATTTAATGTTTCAGTGAGAAAGCAACGCATGAAATGTCTCCCATGTCCCTGTTCACAACCAACGACTCATGCTGTTCTAGATTGCCAACGTTTTTATCAATCGAATAGAAAAATTGAAGAAAAGAGTTGATTATCCACTTGAAAAGGGTAGACCAAAATTTGACTGGCAACAAAACCATCCGGAAAAGTATAAGAGAAAATGAAAAGGATGGAATCATGAAAACCATTTCATTAAAAACATTC
Organism: Hermetia illucens; assembly: GCF_905115235.1. Taxonomy (NCBI): domain Eukaryota; kingdom Metazoa; phylum Arthropoda; class Insecta; order Diptera; family Stratiomyidae; genus Hermetia; species Hermetia illucens. The sequence continues at coordinate 75,607,664 of NC_051852.1, forward strand.
ATTAAATCCTGCCACAGAAAATAGTGACACGAACATACTCTGCTGCGTTTCTTTATGTCAAATGAGAATGAAAATTTCCCTCTTCAATTTTTATACTTCGACCACTTCTACAACAAAACAAAATCCAGTAGTAGTAGATGACATCCGCTTTAATCCCAAACACATTTTGCACGTCACAATGCCTGTTTTCAGTTTTCTGCTGGAATAAAATTTATATTCAGACGGTTTAAATTGTTGTGCATATAAGCTAGAAATAGGACATAAGAGAGGGAACAGAAAGTAGCGAGAGAATAATCGTCATCAACGGCACAACAACCGGTATCCGGTCTAGGCCTAACTTAGTAAGCAACTTCAGACATCCCGGTTTTGCGCCAAGCTCCACCAATTCGATATCCCTAAAAACTGTCTGGCGTCCTGGCCTACGCCATCGTTCCATCTCAGGCAGGGTCTGTCTCGTCTTCTTTTTCTTCCACAGATATTGCCGGGGGAATCATCCTCCCCCACCGCAATCTATTGAGCCGGATTTTAACCACAACCTGACGATCATGGTATCGCTTATAGATTTCATCGTTATGTAGGCTACGGAATTGTCCATCCTCATGTAGGGGGCCAAAAATTCTTCAGAGGATTCTTCTCTCGAACGAGGGCAAGAGTTCGCAATTTTTCTTGCTAGCGACCCAAGTCCTCGAGGAATACATAAGGACTGGCAAAATCATTGTCCTGTACAGTAAGGGCTATGATCCTATGGTCAAATGTTTCGAGCGAAAATGTTTTTGTACGCTAAAATAGGCTCTATTGGCTACCAACAACCGTGCCCGGGTTTCATCATCGTAGCTGTTATCGGTTGTGATTTTCGACCTTAGATAGGAGAAATTGTCAACGGTCTCAAAGTTGTATTCCCCTATCTTTATTCTTTCCGTTTGACCAGTGCGGTTAGACGTTGTTGGTTGGTTTTCGGTGCTGACGTTGCCCCCATATACTTTGTCTTGCCATCATTTATGTGCAGCCCAAGATCTCGCGCCGCCTGCCCGATCTGGATGAAGGCAGTTTGTACGTCTCGGGTCGTTCTTCCCATGATGTCGATATCGTCAGCATTGGCCAGTAGTTGTGTGGACTTAAAGAAGATATTGCCTCACGCATTTACCTCAGCATTACGGATCACATTTTCCCAGAAAAGGTTAAACAGGATGCACGATAAGGCATCTCCTTATCTTAGACCGTTGTTGATGTGAAATGATTTCGACTGTGATCCTGCAGCTTTAATCTGACCTCACACATTGGTTAGGGTCACCCTAGTCAGTCTTATTTCTCTTCTCATGGCCGTGTACAGCTTTACCCTGGCTATGCTATCATAGGCGGCCTTGAAATCGATGAAAAGATGGTGCAACTGATGGCCATATTCTCTTTGGTATGGGACTACCCCACCTAGCAAGATATCGGAGAATATTTTGTAGATCGTACCCAGCAACGTGACACCTCTACAGTGCTGTATAACTGCGTGATATCTATGTATGTATGTATGGGATAGACAATGCCTCTCTGCCAGTCGTCAAACATTGTTTTGCTGTCCCACACCTTGCGCATCAGTTGATGAACCGCTTGGTGTAACTGGTCGCCTTCCTATTTAACCGGTGGTCAAAGGGTAATATAGGCCCCAGGGCGAAACGTGGATCGGTATCCACGACGGAGCATAAAACCTGAGAAATGCCTGCTGAACCAACACCAACAGCTCTACTACCAAATTCTATGTCCACCTCCACCTCCAGACGGAGAAGGATGAAGCCGAGTCTCCTGCGTCTAAAAACGGGACACATTGTACCAACAGGTCCTCCAACTTGGGGGTTGGGTAGGGCTGACAACCCTACACGGAAAACAACAAAACGAGCCTCGGATTGGCTTGACAACACAACGACGAATCCGGCAACGTACAGGGAGTAACAGTTTGCGCATTTTCACATGGAACGTTTATTCCCTGTATATACCAAATGCTGCCCAGCAGCTATCCGATAGCCTGTTCCAATATAAAGCTGATGTAACAGCGTTACAGGAGATGCGTTGAGCACGGACTGGTTTCCTTGAGAAGAGCCACTATACAATATATTATAGTGGCTATCCTGTAAATCATGTGCTCGAAGTAGGTTTCTTAGTTAGCCAAAAAATGAAATCTGTTGTTATCGGCTTTGAAAATATAAGCGGAAAGCACTCTGCGCTTTCGAAGCAAATTTAGATATATAAGCCTCCTTAACGTTCACGACCCTACAGAGGAGACTGCAGACTTGGAGAGCACTTCGCAACACCTATAAGAGGGAAATGGATGCCGCAATAACCGCAGTCAACAGAGATCCTGGAGATGAAGCATCAATAAATGATCTTCACAATCACCTGGAGAACTTTATCATAAATACGGCCACAAATATACTTGGCCCCAGCCGCAAAAGGAGTCGGAACAGCTGGTTCGACGATGAATGTAAGCCTAGGCTGACCCTGACTAATGTGTGAGGCCAAATTAAGGCAGCAGGATCACTCTCAGGACCATTCGACATCATCAACGGTCTAAGATGGTCTAAGGTTACATTATCATACGTCCTCTGGAAAAAGTGATCCGTGATGCGGAATTAAATACGAAAGGCACGATCCTCTTTAAGTCCACACAACTACTGGCCTATGCTGACAATATCGACATCATGGGAAAAACCACCCGAGACGGACAATCTACCTCCTTCATGCAGATCGAACAGGCGGCGATTGGGGCGAGATCTTAGGCTGCAGATAAATGAAGGCAAGACAAAGTATATGGTGGCACCGTCAACACCGACAACCAACCAACCAACAACGTCAAACCGCACTGGTCAAACGGAAAGAATAAAGATAGGGGAATACAACTTTGAGACCGTTGATAATTTCTCCTATCTAGGGTCGAAAATCATAACCGATAACAGCTACGATGATGAAATCCGCGCACGGTTGTTGGCAGCCAACAGAGCCTATTTCAGCTTGCAAAAGCTGTTCCGCTCGAAACGTCTCACCATAGGGTCAAAGCTCTTACTGTACAAGACAATGATCTTGCCAGTCTTAATGTATTCCTCGGAGATTTGAGTTCTTAGCAAAAAGAATTGTGAACTCTTGGCCGCGTTCGAGAGAAGAATACTCCGAAGAATTATTGGCCCCCTACATAAGGATGGACAATTCCGTAGCCTACATAACGACGAAAGACAAGTGATATAAGCGATACCATGACCGTCCGGTTGTGGATAAAATCCGGTTCAATAGGTTACGGTGGGCGGGTTACTTAATCCGTATGGATGAGAATGATCCCACCCGGAAAGTCTATAAGGGCAATATCTATGGTAAGAAAAGAAGACGTGGCAGACAACACAGTCAATTATGATTGGTATCCTTATGTAAGCTATGGGAGCTAACGTATCGCTTGAATGCGAGCTTCGTACAACTTGGCCGTTAAAATCTCCAAGCCTGAGCCAATCCGACTCTGCAATCCCCTCTGTAGGGACGTGAACGTTTATTAGGTTTATATTTTTAAACTTTCCTCGCAAGCGTAGAGCGCATAGCCGTTCGCTCATGTTCTCAAAGCCAATAAGAGCAGGAAGCGCACGTTCCATGATAAAGTGCGCAAATCGTTATTCCGTTTCCGTTGCCGGGTTCGTCGTTGTAAATTCTATCCTGTCCAAGTCTCCGTAACGTCGTGGCTTCGTAACGTTGGTATTCAGTGTAGCATTGTCAGTCTTACCCAACCCCCAACCTAGAGGACCAGTTTGTACAATTTCTCCCGTTTTGAGGCACTGGGTACTCGCCTTCATCTTCATCCACTCCTTCCTAGCCTTCCTCCACTCCGTCTGTAGTTTTTTTTTTAAGAAAGAAGCGATCATCCCAGCGATCACCACGTGGGGGTAGAGGTAGGGTTTTATTGTAGAGCTGTTGGTGGTAGTTCAGCAGGCGTTTCGCAGGTTTCGTGCTCCATCGCGAGTACCAATCCACGCTTCGCCTATACTACCCTTTGACCACCAGTGGCGTCGAATGTCTAAGTTAATTTTGAGCACGCACCCCTTCCAAAACCAGCCCCAAGCCCGTTTGAGGAAGGATGAGAGATGAGACGCTGGCGGCTTAGGTAGGGTTCTGGGGCATTATTCAAATCGTCATCACCGTTCGGATCGATGAACGGAAGAGAGACTATTGATCGCTAGAGCTCGAGCTCCGATATCGCATCTCGATAAGTTTAGCATATTGTGCCCCGTGACAAAAAATTTATTATTGCTCTTGTCAAGAAAACAGAAGCTGCTGCAAACAACAATGATTTCGGAACCGTGTAGGCAAACTGCCCCTCCAAATAGAAGCGAAATCATCTTGGCCATCAATCAAACTATTCATCGCTGCTCCTGCAATTTTTTCAGTTCTGCTACTCACTTATCTGAAATTTCCCCCAGAAAATGGAAGAAGGGAATTATCATTAAGATTCCAACAAGTCGGAAAACCGGAAGCTGGACGAATCATGTGTGGAAGATTTTATTCTTACATAAAAATATTTGAGTGGATATTTGTTCCATTTGTACCTAGCGCATAAAGTATACGCATTTATTATGTCAGAATATTCACTTTAGTGAGATACTGACATTCAAAGTTTTAGAATTTACACTGAAGAGACAACTTCACATATAGCAACTTTGTTAATAATATTGCGATTTCCACCAAACTTCATTTCATGATTCTAGGATGAACGTCCTCCCCCTTATGCATTGAATATCAGAACTGAGTTAAGAATTGGAAATTACCGATCGGGGCCTTTCTTTTGATACTTCAAACGACTATATTTAATGAAAGAAAAAATTACACCCCCTTCTCTATGGAGACCCCCTTAAATTCCACTCATTGCATGCGTAGGCGTTCACAGTTCCCACCTTCCCACCGAATTTGATGCCAATCGGTGCAACTGTTTCTGAGAAACGAGCGTGTGATAGTAACGATCACAAATTAAGCTCTTTTTGCGAAATTCTCAATATTAACGGAGATATAAGCGTTTAAAGTTTTTGCCAAGATTCGTTCAAATTTCAGAAACAGACAGACAACAGAACAGACAAACAGACAAACAGACAAACAGACAAACAGACAAACAGACAAACAGACAAACAGACGAATAGACGAGCAGACAAAGAGACAAAGAGACAAACAGACAAATAGACAAACAGAGAAACAGGCATACAGACAAACAGACAAACAGACAAAGAGGCAAACAAGCAAACAGACAAACATACAAAGAGACAAACAGACCAACAGACAGAAAGACAAACATGTAGTTCCAAACGGAATATGATAGGGGTACATCTTGTCACTGACATTATTTCTTCTTGTTGTTGGTGACGTTCTTCATGCTACGCGGAGGGGTACAGTATATATTTTTCCTTAAACACATCTGCATGATCTTTCACCGAGTCTTCGACCTTGTCCAAATGGTTATGCAACTCGCTCCATGTCATTCGGTTAAAACTGTTTCGTATTAATGTTATTTGTTTACTGTTACACAAAAGCTTCCAGCCTTTGTCAACACTTGTCTGCGCGATGTCATTAGTATACTCTAGCCTAATACAATTTCGAACTTCGTCGTTAAAAGATCACCGTTACTTAGAATTGAGTTTGAATATTACGGGGATACTGACAAAAATACAAATATGAATTGGGCAAGGTTTAATGAACTTCTTGACAGTAAAGCTCCTTAGGTGGCCCCTTTGACGATGGAAGCTCAATTGAAAACTCTGGATCGCACAATTTTGAAGAGACTTGTCGTATCATCCAGGGCAAACGCCACAAACGGTGTCTTGGTGAAATCGAGAATTGCAAAATTTCAAGAAATCAACCAGAAACTTATCTCGTGTTACAGGAACACCGAAGGAGAATACAAGAGACTGGAGTATACAATGGGGAAATGGGAGGCGAAAGAGAGACTTTAAGGCTCGGCACGCCCTTGAGGTTTCGAGGGGAATTGAGCAAGCTGGACTCTCCGCAATATGGATTTAACTAAACCGCAGAGTTAACTCAGTACAGGCATTCTTGGACGTATACCACACTACAAAGTAGTTGACAGAATCGAAAAGAGGTTTCTGCAAACCACTGTGTATTAAGAGACAACTAGAACATTGAGCTTGTTACCAGTAGGAACGCAAGAATTGCTATATTATTATGTTTTAAGTATTTCAAAGCCCGTGACATGAGTGGGATCTATCCAGCAATTCAACATAAGGGCATGGAGCACCAAGGGTAAACTCTAGGAAATATATTTCCAGCATGAGATGCTCCGGACAAATCCTGAACCATCAGACGAAGCCACATCTATGCAATACTGATAACCAGGTGATTACACCCATGAAGAGAAGAGCCAGACAGTGGAGCCAAGCTCTACATTGACCTACTAAGAAGAGTACAACTAACTAAAATCCTTGATCAGAACCAATCCAAATGGTATCTGCGCGGTTCGAAGAAAATTGTGGAAGCGGAGGAATCCTTGGGAAAGCTCAGAATAGACGTAAGCCTTCAATATCGAAGCAAAAGAAAAAGGGGGCGCACTAATGATGGAGGAAATCTGACTTAAAGGAGAAGGTACCGCGTTACCTATGGCAAAGTAATGGAGGGCCAGTCGAATGCCCATGCATACTACCAAAATCATTTCCGAAGCAAAGACTCCCTCGGGAGGAACAGGACATAATTAAAGATCTCTCTCTCTCAGGCAAATGTGTAAGGCGAGGAATGAAAAGCGTATGTTTATCGGCATACACTTTGAGCCAAGTCTTATACTGGTAGACCTAGCGAAGGAGGACGCGCGGAGTGGTTCACGCCCATAGTCCCTAAATTGCCAACTTGGAAGGAAATACAACTGCAGGGATGGAATCGTTGTTCAAAATGGGGATCTTCCCATAGGATTATGGACAGTATTCAGAAGCAAAGTGGAAGGCAAACTTCTCACGACCAGGGTAGATGACCCAGCCCTAGAGACAATTAAAAACGATAAGTGCAATGTCGAAGAAACCGAAAGTGCATTAGGTGAAAAGCCTACCGAGACCCTCGAAGGAATTGTGAAGGCTATAAATGCCGGAAGGCGGTCAAAGAGTAGTATGGGTCCCAGAGTAAACCTGGGAAATGCCTGCTTAACCAACTCCAACAGTTCTACTACCAAACCCTATCTCCACCTCCACGCGGTGACCGCTGGGAGTTCTTTCTTAACAAAAAGCTGCACACGGAGAAGGTTGAAGACGAGTCTCCCGCGACAAAAGACAGGACAAATTCTACCAACGGTCCTCCAGGTTGAGGGTTGAGTAGGGCTGACAACCCTACACGGAAAACCAACGTTGCGAAGCCACAGAAGGAGTCTCGGCCAGGATGGACTTTACAACGACGAACCCGGTAACACGAAAGGAATTACGATTTGCGCATTTTCTCATGGAGCATGCGTTCCCTGTACGGACCGAACCCTGCTGATGTAAGAGCTCTATAAGAGATGCGCTGAACAGGGGCCGGTTTCCTGGAAAAGTGCCACTACACTAATTATTATAGTGGCCATTCAGTAAACCATATGCTCGGAGTAGGTTTCTTAGTTAGCTAAAAAATGAAACCTGTTGTTATCTGCTTTGAAAATATAAGCGAAAGGCTATGCACTCTGCGTTTGCAAGGCAAAGTTAGAAATATAAGCTTCATTAATATTCACGCCCCTACAGAAAAGACTGCAGAGTCGGAGAAGGATACCTTCTACGAGGCAGTAGAACGAACCCTCGGAGCCTGTCCCAGGTATGATATCAAAATCGTACTTGGGGATTTAAACAGCCAAGTGGGCCTCTCAAGACAGGACCACTTTCAAACAAATTGACCACGTGTTCATCGAACACCGCCACCTCTCTGCGTTGATGAATGTCAAAACATATAGAGGGACCAATTTAGACTCGGATAACTATCTCGTTCGCATACTGCTGCGGGCTAATAACAACACCACTTAGACTCTCCTCTGACAATCAGGTGAGAGTGAATACCGAAGCCTATAAGAGGGAAATGGATGCTGCAATAACCGCAGCTAACAGATATCCTAACACCTGAAGAGCGTTATAATTGATACGGCAACAAACAGACTTGGCCCCAGCCGCAAGAAAAATCGAAACGGCTGGTTTTACGATGAATGTAAACTAGCAACCGAACGGAAGAATGCTGCTTACCGAGTAATGTTGCAGGCGTGTGCCCGCGTTCTTTGAGAAAGCAGATGAAGCAATACGCGAAGAAACTCCTTAGCAGCGGGAAAATCAAAATTGAATGGATAGTATGCAGGGTACGAATGCGAATAATCCCCATCAGGGGCTACAAGTGTCTGGACTATGGACATACGTCAGCAACTTGCGAGGAACCCGACACGAGGACAACATGCCGCAGATGCGGTCAGGTAGGTCACCAAGCGAAGACCTGCAATGAAAGCGAAAATTGTGTTCTCTGCAGGTCTGGTGAGACCGCTGCAAACACTGTGGGTTCGGGGCGGTGTTCAATCTTTAAGGCGGAACTAGAAAGGGCTAGGGCATGATTAGCATGATGCGTTTTCTAGGGTGTACCTGGCGTCGAATGTCGGACTTTCGTTCCAGGCACGGAGGGGCAAATCCTGGTAGGCAGTGATTTTGAGGCGCATGAATAGGGCGTGCTTCAGCCAGACTCCAGAAGGAAGCCGATCCTGGAAACGGCGGCGAGAACAGGACTTGTAGTTTTAAACACCGGTTCCATGCCAACGTTTCGGCGCCTAGGCTGCGAAGGAAGCATCCCTGACATCACTTTTGCGTCGGAATGTCTGGCACCATCGGTGGACGGGTGGCGACTTCTAGAAAACTTCTCGGGAAGTGATCACCAGTACATCGCGTTCGAAGTGGTAGGTGGTGCTTGTCGGCATACACACCCCCTGCGTGTGGAATGTCGCGAGGGTGAACATCGGGAACTTCTTCCAAGCTCTTGGAACAGGCAGTCGCGCTGGAGGACGCTTCGGGGGTGATAGCGTCGCATCTGATACTGTCGTAAACTCAGTGATGAACCTGATCACGACAGCATGTGAGGCTTCTATGCTTTGGACGGGCCCCAGCCGTATTGGTGGACGGTAGGAATTGTCGACCTACGGAGGGAATGTCATAAGCTCTGACGTTTGCCACAACGTTTACATGCCCGCGAGGAAATTTCCGCCATAAAGGTAGAATTTAGATCAGCAAAAAGGAAACTCTGCAGTGTGATAAATAAAAGCAAAGCTCGCGGCTGGCAGGACCTAGTTAACGAGGTAAATGAGGACCCCTGGGGACTTGGTTATAAACTTGTCACTTGGAAAATCGGATGGACCGCATTGTGCGGATATTGTTCCCCAGACATCCCGCACGGGTTCATGTCAATAGTGGGGAAAACGTTGGGAATTGCTCTCTTTTCACAATAAGAAAGCTCGAAGAAGCCGGTCTCACCACAATAGGAGAGCATGAAGAAGCAGTTCTCACCACAATAAGAGAGCTTGAAGAAGCAGTTCTCACCATGAAAAATAAGAAGGCGTCTAGTCCTGATGGTATCCCGGCGCAAGTTTATAAACTGGTGTTCCGCCAACGGACAGAATTGCTGATCGAGGCGGTCAACATCTGCCTGAAGGAGGCATTTTTCCTTATCGCTGGAAGGTAGCGTGACTCGCGTTAATCAGCAAAGGAAAAGGAAACCCTGAGCTGCCGTCTGCATACCGACCGCTGTGTATGCTTGACACGGCCGAGAAAGTGCTCGAGAAGCTCATCAGGAGTAGACTCGCTGAAACGATCCGCGTTGCCGGGGACTTATTCCCAAGGTAGTTCACGTTCAGAGCTGTGGATGCTGTTACGAAGGTCGTAGATGCGGTCCATCGCCGATCTCGACGGATAGTTCTCCTCATAAGCTTGATGTCAGAAATGCCTTCAGTTGTTTAAGATGGTCAGACTTGCTAGGCACATTAGAAAACTCATTCCACGTGCCAAGCTATCTCTTGCGGATATTGGGGGATTATCTGAAAGATCACTTCCCGCTCTATGAGACGCTAAATGGCCAAAGGAGGATGAAAATCACGTCGGGAGTAGCATAGGGATCCATCCTAGGCCGGACCTCTGGAACGTTTCGTACGATAGTCTGCTAGAACTCGACATGCGGCACTTGTTGCTGGCCGCAATGTTAAACAGGGGCAAAGCAGATTTGGCATATTGATGCGACGGGTAAGCTGATGGACGATTCATGGTTTCAGTCTTGCGTTGGAAAAAAACGAACGACCCTACGTCCCATATCAATCGGCAAGTTGACTACAGAGTCAAAACCAATTGTTAAATACCTTGGTTTAATGCTCGACTTGAAGATGAACTTCTTCAAGCAAATCAAAGCAGCAGCGGAGAAGTCGCAGCTGAAGTCTCGGCCTTGAGTCGGCTAATGGCGAATGTTGGGGGCCCCATATCTACTAGGAGGCGTCTTTTTATGGGAGCAACGCAGTCTGTTCTGCTCTATGGCGCAGAGGTATGGGCTTATGCCCTTGACAAGGAGGTGCATCGTAAGGGCCTTGCTCAAGTGCAGAGATGGGGAACATTGGGAGTGACGCCTGCTTATCGCACTCTCCTAGAATCGACAGTGGTAATGATCGCGAGAGTGATCACCGTTACCCCCCTTGCTAGGGAGCGTAAAGCTATGTATAGCCGCAAGGGCGAAAATTTAAGAGAGGGTACCGAGCGGCAGCTAGTGCAGAGCCATAAGGCAGACGAACTGCGCGGCTCATCGACAATTTAGATTCGTAACTGAAGCGAACACATTGATTATTTCCTTACCCAACTTCTAAGTGGCCCTGGAAGTATTCAGTCATACCTGCACAGGATAGGGAAGGCACGATCTCCTGATTGTGTGTTCTGAAATAGAGTGGCGGACGAAGTTGAACACACTTTTTTCTCTTGCGAAAGGTGGGACGTTTGGTTGGTAGTCCGACGGCACACTGATACCAACACTCTGTGCGTAAACGCATTCACCTACCCTATTTCAACAAAAAAAAAAAAATTACTCAAGTGAGTAAGCTTTCCCTTTCTGGCGAATGATACTCCGGTGATCTTCGCTGGATGATATCTGGCATATAAGGAGGCCTTCCCACTATTTTCATTACAAATGATGTGAGGTCAATCGGTCTAAAATATTCAGATTGAAAATGAGCTGTTTTGCCCGCTTCTGGAATGAAAACCCCTTTCGCCCGCTTCGATGCCTTTTGTATGGGCTATGCTATACGTTACCGCTCTTAGAAGTGATTCTAAAATTATTTCTAGGCCCCTTTGTACTAATGGGGAGAAAATGCTTTTAATTTCGGATGTTTTTAATGGTTTGAAAGTTCCCTCTGCCCATCTTACTCTCTTCTTCTTCATCTGAACATACCCCTTTTGCTATCCTTCAATACTCATTTTTAAAGTTTTGTGTAAAACAAAATCTTATTCAAATCGGTTTACTCTCAGATTGTCTGCCTGCCCTTCTGTTTGTTTTTCATACGCACTTTTCTCGGAAGCGGTTGTTCCTATTGATATGAAATTTGGTGAAAACACGCGCGTATACAATGAGTAACACCTTTCTACGTTGAGTTTAAGTGAGGTTCCCTATACATGTAAAACGAGCGGTGTAAATTTTTTTTTGGGCCGAGTATGTGTGCGGTATCAAATGAAAGATCTCGGTTGGTGTGGAGCTCAAAAGCCTACTGTTTATAAGAGTACATACTTCTACTTCGCGCTATTCCAATGTTGGCTTTGAACATTTGGCTCGAAATTACTGTAGATGCATCTTTGACATGGTGTAGGTTTACCTGGGACATCTGAGTGCTAATCATTAGATTTATTAAAGATCATCCAATATCCAAGTATCATCCTCCTTATCCGACATGACACTTTCCTGTGAATCGTTGTCCGCCTTGAGCATCTGAAAGTGCAGATCTAGGTCTTCCAGCTTCATCTCTTCAATTAGCAGCTTTTATCATCATCATCAACGGGGCAACAACCGGTATCCGGTCTAGATCTGTCCGGTTTTGCACCAAGGTTCATCAAATCGATATCCTTAAAAGCTGTCTGGCATCCTGACCTACGCCATCGCTCTACCCCCTCTTCTTCTTCTATCATAAATATCGCCCTTATAGACTTTCCAGACTACCACAACCTGTTGTGCAGGATTTTAGCCAGGACCTGATTTCGTCGTTATGTAAGCTACGGAATCGTCCATCCTCATGTACGTCTGCATCGGAAATTACTTTCTCTAGGGCCAGGTTAAAGAGGGCGCATGATAGGGCATCCCCTTGCCTTAGGCCGTTGTTGTTGTTGAATGGTCTTGAGAGTGATCCTGCTGCTTTTATCTGGCCTCACACATTGGTCAGGGTCAGCTTAGTCAGTCTTATTAATTTCGTCGGGATACCGAATTCTCTCATGGCCGTGTACAGTTTTACCCTGACTATGCTATCATAGGCGGCTTTAAAGTCGATGAAAAGATTGTGCAACTGATATCCATATTCCAGCAGCTTTTCCGTTTCGTGCCGCAAAGAGAAAATCTGATCTGTTGCTGATTTGCCAGGAGTGAAGCCTCTTTGGTATGGGCGAATAATGTTCTGGGCGTATGGGGCTATCCAGCCTAGCAAGAGAGCTGAGAATATCTTATAGATGGCACTGAACGTGATACCTCTATAATTGGTACACTGCGTGATATCCCCTTTGTATGTATGAGACAGATAATGCCCCGTTTCCGTCTGTGATGTCGCTTCTCCATTCGACGGAGCTGTTGCACTCTCAGCCAGAAAGCATAAAGAACTGAAAAGTTCAGCAGCCACCGGCCAAAATATCTGTGCTTGTTACGACAGCACCACTTAGTTGTGAAGTTATAAGACCGTTGAAGAGAGCAATTATATCGACCCCAGACCCCAGCCTGTTGACGATAGCCAAATTCATAGCCTTTCGAATTTAGTCGTCTTCTGGTCTAGTTCGACGAGGACTCCGTCACCCTTCCATTTCCGAATGAAAGGCATCTCTGCTCCTTTGGCTTCGACCTTCATCTTGTAGCGGATTTTGCCTTCCTTCCTTGTTTCCTCGTCTTTTCTATTACTGACTTTTAGTTTGTAGCCTCCTTGTCTTTGAACAGACGGGTCTCTGCCGGCGTAGCCGGTTCCTTCCTTTTATCCTTTTTTGCCATTTTCTTTTGGGCCCGGGAAACTACTTGAATAAATCTCCTTCAGGCACGTCTTCCTTTTTCCGCTTTTTGCCCAGTTCGCTTTGCAGTGGGCTATCTTCAATCCGTTTGGCGCCTGTAGTGTTCTTAACGGTAAGCGCAGTTGTTTCTATTTTCCGCGCGTCTTTCGCTGCTCATCACGTTCGTCTGTGGAAGGAGTTGCGATCCAGTAGTTTCTCCAGTTCCATCAGCCCGTTTTGACGTTCTTCTGGAGCTGCACCACTGCCGCGCATTTCCTGATGAGTCTTTCTTCTTCTAATATGCAGAAGCTAGGACGGTCGACTGCACTTCCACTCAGTTCGTGTTCGAATCTACCTGCTCAGGACTAGCGATTCTGACTGGGTTTTTTTCCGGAACCGCATTTTTGTATCGCGCTCAAAAGTCGATTTTTTTGTGTTATTATGATTATTCTCCATGGGAATATCACCAGCGCATCGCGAATAAACGAGCGCGCGTCAGAAAGAGGTGTACCCTCGGAGACGGAGTCCCTGAGGCCTGACCAACGTTTAACTGATCCCGGGACTCACGGACGGATAAGCGCTCGCTCAGGGCAACGCGGTATACTAAAACCGGTTCAATGCAAAATACCCGACCAGGTTCCCGAAGGGGCCCCCTCCTGATACATGTCATAACTACCACTTTGGGAGAACTAGGCTCCCATCACCCCACCGACATCGGCAAAGCGGTCGACGGCTCCGGGGATTCCCAGTGTATCCCGAAGTGTACCGATCACTCGCGTTTCACTCTTCACCTAGAGGCTTTCTCAAGACCTAGGATGTAGGTATACTGCCAACAAGAAAGTGAAAACTACTTACTCAGGCAACTCGAAGACTTCACTCCCCGTATCGTAAGCGACCCGTTGGAGATCTTCAGCCATCTTGAGGGCGTTAACTTGAGTAATAGTTCTCACCTCATGGTATAGAAATGAAACGAGATGGTTGAAGACTATATACTTGGGAATTACACTAGACCAAAAACTACTCTGGAAGATATATGTTACAACGTATGTCAAGCCTGGCACTCGTACGCAATATAATTGGAAGACGGAAGTGGCGGAGGATAGATCACACATTGATGAGGACGACAATTGCACTGGTTTCACGAAACGGCGGACGAGTGGGTCGCCCCAATGGCATTTAGCGCAGAACAGTAGAGGAGAAGTGCAAGCGTCGCGGGAAGTCGTGGGGAGCTGAAGGGCATTTCAGGTAACCGTGAACGATGGCACGTGCGCACGGTTGACGCCCTATACTCCACGCCGTTCATTGTCTTTTATAGTCAGTCAATACTCAGAAGCGACAGGGCACACGACATCGCGATAGATTTTAGATTTGAGACGTTCGTTGATACGTCGATCATAAAGAACGCCACTTCATTCAGATTGCACTAATGCGTGAAGCAATTTCATAACGCAGTTCTCCATTGACTTATAGCATTGACTCGAGATATTTAAATCGCTCAGTTCTTGGCAGGTCATAGTGATAGGTCCTATTGCATTGGGATCGGTCGTCAAAAATTCCATTTTGTTCGGACTTAATCTGAGACCGTGCTGCATGAGGCGATCATTCAATTTTTGTGCAAATTGCTCAAAATCATCTTTGCTAGGACGCATCGCTAGGAACACATCATCTGCATAAAGCAGTGAATAGGACGTTGGATGTTTCATGTGACAGTGTCCATAACAAGAAATAAAAAGAGTGGTGAGAGGACGCTTTCTTGATGAACACCAACAGAAATACGAAGTGGATATGATACACCTGCCACACTTCCAACTTTACTTTTTCGATCATGGTAGAGCAATTAATCCCAACGCATGATTTCTTCTGGCACTAAGTGTTGCGCTAGAGCATACCAGATAAGCTCGTGTGTCACGCGGTCAAATGCTTTCTCCACATCCAGAAATACAATGTAAAGAGAGCGATGCTTCTCACGATGTATCTCCATTCCATGAGTAACAGCGCGGCGTGTATTGCATCAGTAGTTCCGCAATTCTTGACAAACCCGACTCATGGTTATTTCAACGATTTCGCAAATACGGTTCTCAAGAATGCGTTCAAAAATCTTCATCGTATGGGAAAGTAACCGGATCGGACGGTAATTTGAATATTCTGCTGGACAACGTTTCTTTTTTAATATTGAAACTGTGGCACTATTTTGCCTGTCAGATGGGGTTCTACCTTCCGGAATAACCTGATTGAAGAATTCACTGAGCCACCGTATTGGGTCCCAACTCTTCGCTTTCCAGAGCTCAGATGCAATGTCGTCAGGTCCTGTTGCTTTCTCCAATTTCAGTCGTTTTATTGCTTCCTCAACTTCAGTTGCGCTGGCAGGTCTAATTGCCCCGGCATCTATCAGTCGCGACTCGACGATCAGTAAGCATTGTCATTAACGCAACAGAAGTGTTCGATATCTTGTGTGCATAGGTGTCGGCTTTTGGCAAGTCGATACAGATCTCTTTCGCACTATCGCTAATCTCATAAACACTAGCTACGGGTAATGCTACCTAAAAGATACATTTTTTATAATTGTGATTTCTCAAAAATGAAATAACGTATTGAATTGTGTTTTTATTTTGAAGGTAAAGAAAGAAATCAAAAAGCAAAATGTATCTGGTCGTTGTTATTGTTATACAATAGGTTGTAACTGATATTGAAATTGTCCTTTTTCGAGACTTGATCCAACTTCTCTTGCTTTGAAAAAGAAAAGAAGTGCAATTTTGCTTACAATACATATAGTTATGGCCTGAACTAGAACTAACAGAAGCGGTTAAAAAATATAATTTTGGCAGCTATTAACAAATTTTAATTTCAAAATCGCCCTCATTTTCAAGGTTTTGTGTAATACAAAACCTTATTAAAATCGATTCACTGTCTGCCTGTTTATCACACCTACTTTTCTCCAAAACGACAACACCGATCCAAACGAAATTTGGTGGACATATGAGAACTATGAATTCTCACGTATACATTGAGTAACATAAATTTGCGTGGATTTTAAGCTGCTTCCATCTTCTTCTTTTTCTTCAGCCTTTTTCCCGTTCACAAGCGGGGTCGGCTCGTCGTGATCGGTTTCGCCATTTGGATCTATCGAATGTCTGATCTGGGTGCATTCTTGAGGCTTTTAAATCTCCATCCAGTGTATCAAGCCACCGTTATTTCTGCCTGCCTTTTGGTCCTTTACCATCGACTTCGATGTTCAGACCAATCTTGGCAAGTGAATTCTCGTTAGCACAAATTGCGTGACCATACCATCGAAGGCACCTCTCTCGCAACTTTTCCACGATCGGTGCAATCCCATAAAGATCGCGCATATCCTCATTTCGGATGTGATCCAAACGTGTCACGCCACAAGTCCAACGTAGCATCTTCGTCTCCATTACCGCAAGACGCCGTTCATTGTCTTTTATGGTCGGCCAACACTCAGAACCATAGAGAGCGACTGGACGGACGACATTGCGGTCAATTTTAGATTTGAGGCGTTCGTTGATACGTCGATCACAAAGGACACCAGTTGTGGAACGCCACTTCATCCAGGTTGCGTTAATACGTGAAGCAATTTCATAATGCAGTTCTCCATTGGCTGATAGCGTTGACCCGAGGTATTTAAATCGCTCAGTTCTGGGCAGATCACTGCCGCTGACAGTGATTGTGCCTGTTTCATGGGGATCGGTCGTCAAAAATTCAGTTTTGTTTAAATTCAATCTGAGACCGTGTTGCATGGGGCGATCATTCCATTTTTGAACAAATTGCTCGAGATCATTTTTGCTATCAGATGCTAGGAAAACATCATCTGCATAAAGCAGTGTGTAGGGCGCTGGACGTTGGATATCCCGTGTGACGGTGTCCATAACAAGGACAAAGAGGAGTGGTGAGAGGGCACTTCCTTGATGAACTCCAACAGAGACACGAAGCGGTTTTGATACACCCGCCATACTTCGAACTTTACTTTTCGGATCGTGGTAGAGCAATTGAACCCAGCGCACGAGTTGTTCTGCTACTAAGTTTTGTCGTAAAGCATACCAGATGAGTTCATGTGGCACACGGTCAAACGCTTTCTCTACATCCAGAAATGCAATGTAAAGAGGGCGATGCTTCTCACAGTGTTTCGTCATGAGTAATCGCGCAGCGTGTATTGCGTCAGTAGTTCCGCAGCTTTTGACGCTTATTTCAACGATTTCGCCAATACGGTTGTCAAGAATGCTTTCAAAAATCTTCATGGTATGGGAGAGTAATCGGATCGGATGGTAATTTGAACATTCTGCTGGACTACCTTTCTTTTTCCATATTGGAACAGTAGTACTTTCTTGCCAGTCAGATGATGTTCTTGCTTCCTGAATAACCCGATTAAAGAATTCACTGAGCCACAGTGTTGGGTCCCAGCTCTTCGCTTTCCAGAGCTCAGATGCGATGTCGTCAGGTCCTGTGGCTTTTCCCGATTTTATTCGTTTTATTGCCTCCTTAACTTCAGTTGCGCTGACAGATGGAACTGCTTGAAATGTCGGCAATGATTGTGGAAGTGGAGGATGAGCAAATTTTTCAGTTGAATTCTGTTCGAAGTATTCTCGCCATCTATCCATTGCAGCTCGACGTTTGGTAAGCAAAGTACCGTTCTTCTCATTAACGCAACAGAAGTGTTCGACATACTGGTGCGTTCGTTACGGTGTGGTAGAGGCGTTTCTTTTCATGGATCTTCATTTCAACATCATCATTCCAAAGCCAAGTATCTCCGTTGATGTACCGCTTACCCAGCTTGGTGACCCCGAGGGTTGCAGAGGCCGCTTTGTAGATCATGTCTTTCATGTGGTTCCATGGTTTTTCTTCTTTCTTCTCACCAAATCGCCACCATTCAATGCGCCGCGCGCCGGTCGTTGCGCTTATCGGTGGCTTAATTGGCAAGACGGCAATCAACGGGCAATGTTGAGGTGCGATGGTCTCATAGAGAACGACTTTGCAATCAGTGACAGTGGTAAAATGTTGGCGTCTTATGAGAATATAGTCGATTTGCCTTTGACTGCTCCCACTATAAAATTTAGGAAGATGAGACAATCCTTTGATGAATCATGCATTAATAAGTACAAGGTCATGGGTGTCCGCAAAATCGATTATACGCTCGCCATCTTCATTGCGCGCTCCGAACCCCTTTCCCCCATGGCACCTGTTACCGTCTGCCTTTTCACCCACATGACCATTAAGGTCGCCGGCAATGATTATGTAATCTTCAGCAGGCACGTGACAAGTCTTTTCATCGAGAAGTTGCCAGAAGGTGGTGAAGAAGTGAATAGTGCGATCAGCTGATATAATGGTGAGCTTCATCAGCCGATCATCAAATCGTTCGACTTCTTTAATGGCATCACGGAAACCCTCTGAGATGGCAATGACAACACCATATTAAGTGTGTGGGTTACCACAATAGAGAAGTTTATAGCCATTTTTACCGCGTTCGGGTTCAATGTCGCAGCTTTTGGCACCAGACCATCGGGTTTCTTGCACATCGCAGATATCAATGCGCCTTTTCCGAAGGGCTCTTGCGAGTTCCTCGGTCTTTCCAATTAGTTTGCCAACGTTTAGCGTGTAGACACGTATTTGTTTTGTTCGGACTAACTTGCTTACGTCCTGACGCCGTCCACGCGTCAAGAACCCTTGTCCATTTCTCGACAGGTCCGGGGCCCGTCCTACCGCGTCGACTGAAGTGGACGCCCTAACATTTCTCCGAGGCTTGTGACTCAATCCGATCATCATGTTTGTAATGACATTGTATGCATTTGCTTGGCCGGCCTGTCGCGGGACCTGTCACCAAGAGAGATCAGGTAGGGTTTAGCATAGTGGAGTAACTCCAACTATACTCTATTTATCTCTTTCTCTGATCTCAACACTTTATTTTTGTTTTACTGAGGATAGTACAAAGTACGTTGTCTCAAACCCTCCTCCTTTATCTGGGCTTGGGACCAGCATATGCAACCAAAATATCCACCAAGCCGCCTATACCACTGATGCCACCAAAAACCACATAGGGGTTGGCATAGCTTTTGAAGTATTGGAAAGTAACGAGCTGTGTGCTTTCAACAGGCGATACAAATCTATTCAAATATATACAGACAACGAGGCAGCTATCAACAAACAAATAACTCACCAACTAATTGCAGAGTCGGACATCGAATGGGTCAAAACACACAGTAACATCTTATCGAACGACACTGCTGTGGCATCTGCTAAAAAACCATTGAAAATGGAGTGCCCATAAACCTAAGTATGTAACTTCACATAGCCATTAAAACTATAGAACGGACTAGGAGCGCGAACACCAGCTCCTTTCAGAAAATAAAGGTATTTTCTTCTTCAACATATTCCCTAAACTCCCAAGCAAGAAGAAGGCCACAAAATTGGTCAACCATTAATAACCATGCACGGATACATAACCCAATTTCTCCACCGCATGAAAATAAACTGTCCGCACTGCAGTGTCGTAGAAGACAATCAAAAAAATGTACATGCACCACTGAAAAAACACTGTTTTTTTCTTAAAAACCATGCATGTATTTGTCATATAATATGTATTTTTTCATTCGTAATTTAGAAAACTATTTTAAAAGTAAATAAACTTCACAAAATAAGAAAACATTCTGCTTTTTTCCCTAAGTTACATACAAGTACGTAGTTACAACGATTTATCTTGTCCCAAAAGGAATGTTTGGTTATCTGTCTTACGTTGTTATCCTTTAGATATTTAACGATAAATCTTGTACAGTTTGTTCTTTGTCGAATGAATTAATCTCAACGAAATTCCGAAAATTCTACTGGGACCAATCAACTTATATATAGCTATCTATGAGATTGCTTCTTACAAACAGCAATAAAAATTTGATTTTTCAATAAAAATGACTCGAATAAAATCATATCACAGAATTCGAAAATAAAATTACAAAACGTTCTTTCAGAGTACGTGCAATATATATGGGCGTAGGTTAGTAATCTGAGATGCTAAAAAAATATATTTGGAATACACAGATTGGCTTGTCTACTAAAATGTTAGTATAGGAGTCTCTCGATGATCAAGTAAATCTGCAAAAGAGAGAAAGCTATTGTAATTAAACTTTATCAACACAACATCAAAATTCATATTTGATAAATTAGTTTTGTTTTTATTATTCCATTTCCTGTTTTGGCATCGAAAATACGAAAACTGTATTAGATTCTAAGAACCTATTTTGTGGCCAAACAGATGCTCAATTCTTGAAAGTGGTTAAATTTATGTATTCTCATTATCATATGTTTTCCATTTTCCAAACATTACATGTCCTTTGCATTTTGAGTTGAGCCACACTCCTATTGTTTCTATAGAGCTGAGGCAATGAAAAGTGGATTGCATACTGTGCTTCTTAGAACTCTTCTTTGCCTTCTATAGGAATGATCTGATTTTGTCCCCTTCCTTAGTAGTCCACTCATACAGATACATCTATCGTTCATCAGCTCCTACATCTTGGATAGCATTTTCTCGGATAGGGTAGAACCAACGGACTAATCTGATAGCAAATTGGCAGATACAAATGGCATATGGGTTGCGTAAACAGAAAATGACTAAAAACGTAAGCCATCAGCATCAGCAGACATTCTAAAAATGACAAGGTATCTTCAAATGCTAAAAAGGGCTTGATTCGAATAAGGTTAATGCGCATTACTTTTTAAAGTACAGCTGACGTCATCCAGACAACCAATTATTGATTTTTATTGATTTTTATGATCATAACCAACGAACTATACGTTCAAGTGTTGCACCTTAATTTATGACAAACCGCTTCTTCCTTGGGCATAGAACAATTGTTTGTCTTCTAGCAATTGATTCCACAGCTTCTGGGAAAGCCTCATCGATATCTTCTGATGATGTGCTCTTAAGAAATAAAAGAAACTAAAGAGCGGCAGTAAACAGTTACCCTGAACAAGGAAGTCGAGAACGGCTTTAAACACTTTAATTAGTTTAATAATAATATTAATCGTTGGCGCAACAATCCAATTGGATCAAGGCCTTGAAGTGTGTTAAAGCATTTCGTTCAAGGCCGTAACGGTGCACTACAAGATTACAGTACCCTGTAGGAGGCCATGTAGTCAGCATTGCGCTCACCCGATATTATTTGACTCAGGTACTCATTCACAGCTGAGCCGACTGGTATCGGACGTTAAATCACGATACAAATTCCACTGCCACCAGTGAGATTTGAACTGCAACTTTCCGTACGATAGCCTTGTGCTCTAACCGCTCAGCTATCCGGACACAACTTTAATTACTCTACTTTTCCAGCTTCCCACTAAAAATCGCTTAAATGTTAAACGGTTAGGCAGGCTTTTCTACCCATTGACCGCTCTACTTAGCCCTCTAATACTAAATGATCTAAACTCCGCACCTTGCTCCACTTATATCCGAAAGATGTTAATATGGTCGGTACAGGAGGATCCAGAACAGAAATCAGCCTGTTCTCTCCTGATGAAGCTTATCTTGTTCGTAACGGTTGATGAGAAAAATATCAATATGATCCACGAGGAGGGAACTTCCCCGTTGGTTACGTAATTGAAAATCATGGTGAAATTCCTTTCTTTAGCTGATCATCCCTCATAGGACCATGGAAAGACTGCATACCAATAGGTAAAGTCTGCCCTAGTTCAACTTCTATAGCATGCATTTGCAAGAATTTCAGATTCATAAAAGCCGGACATCCTCGAAAAAATATCTTCCCTCGATCTCAAAATAGAAAGGTTTTTCGATGCCCCGTTGCCTTACGGATTATAATTAAAATCGAAGTTCATATTCCTGTCTTTGACAGTTTCCGTGACACCATCAAAGCAGTTGAGGGTCATAAAGCGCACTATTATATCAGAGTTATTCATCGGTTTCCGCTCTAAATCCTTCTGAATTGAACATACCTACATCCTGCGGATCATTTAGGAGCAGTTCGCGAAGCTTAGATCTCCACTGCACTTGCTTTCCTTCGACTCCTAGAGGGCTTTTCACAGCGTGGGCAGAGAAAATATCAACCGGGAGGCGAAGAAAGCGATCGCCATCATACAAGCAACCCACTTCTTTTTACGATAAACTGGCCACTCAGGGCCGGTGTACGATTAATCAAAAGCAGACACCAGTGCACAAATAACGGTACATTACTCTTCGACGGGTGAGCCGTCACGTACAGATGGTAACAATACTTTGGACAGACTTCAATAGAATAATTTGCCGACTGACATTCGAAGCAATTCCACCTATTAATGCCACAGATATTGGAAAGACAATGAAACGAATGATGTCGGGTAAACCGCAGGACCTGATAACGTTGCAACTGTTGTGTAGCTCGTGCTTACGATAACTCACTAGCTAAGATTTATAGGAAACGACCCAAAGCCCAGCCTAAACATCGAGGACTTGATAAGCTAGATGCTGATTTGAGAGCCTCTCTCGAACTAAGCCTACGACCGAGAAAAGTAGGGAAACCGATCTAGATGAGCTGATTCCGCTATCGAACAGGAAAGTTTAAGCAACAAAACTCGTTCGTATAACGGGAATGTCCATAGCTTTGAAATGAAACAGTACTTTTTACTTTTCACTTTTCACAACACTTTTCACAACCAACATTAAAACGAAGAGCTGATCGAGACCTCTCGTTTGATACCATACACCCCAACAATATATACATATACATAATTGTGCAACTGTATACCTCTCATGGTAGCTTTACCGTTCCCGACAGAGGGACAATCAGACAGTAAACTAATTTTAATAAGGTCTCTTTAAAATCTCTGCTATTCTTTTCTTCAATTTAGTTTTTCTCAATCGATGTCAAAAGAAGTTTCGGAAAATACGTGGGATTCACAAATAGCTTTTGGCTACTTTTGTTCAGTAATTGAAACCATTTATTATTCAAAAAACATAATTTTAAAAAAATGACATTTTGATTATATAAATATCTAATTAATATATAAACTACGGATGAATTAGTAAGTACAGAAGAGAAAAACTTGACTTAGCTTTCTTTTATTTTCTACGTCATTTCTCACTGACTTTTTACTTCCCGATTGCTACGCCAGCCTTGTGACTCTCACCCCGCTACCCACAGATAGGCGATTCACTCAGGCGGATGAATTTCACTTCGTGATGAATTGCATCGTTCCCATGTGGAGCCCGGACGAATCCACAATACTAATCGAATTTTTCCTTTGTTTGGAATGTAGTAATCGACCCTTTAATATTCAAACAAATATCAAACAAAAGTCCCTTTCATTGTAGCCCTTCTGTACATATAAAGTTCTCTGATGATAAATTGAATCATTTCCAAATGAGTTGCCCGTGATATATTGGGTTGGGGAAAAAGAAATGTCGTATTTGTGATCGAAATTTGACGTTTTATTTAACATACTTAGAATTATCCGATTTAAGTCAAATATGCGCCGTTTTGTTCGCAAACTTGTTGCCATTTAGAAGGCAACTTCATTATCCCCCCATTATAAAACCCCCTCCTTATTTGCAAAAAACTCAGACAGCTAGTTTTCGCAAGCCTCTTTTGAGGTCAACCTAGTAGCACCAAGAGCGTTTTGCATGGACCGGAAGAGATGGTAATCACTTGGTGCCAGATCCGGACTATACGGTGGGTGCGATAGGCGATGGGATATACGCCAAAAGGAATTGCCATCCATACTTCTGAGGAGTGTATTTCCATACATCCTTCACAAATCATTGAAATTCGGTTTTCTTTGTCGGGGCGGCGACACAATTGAGTTGATGGAAAGTGGAGGCAAATAGCTTACGCTGCGTCTTTCCAATCTTCAATGTTTCGCCTACATTATGACCTCGACTTTCAAACATTGACTTTCAAGGACTAAGTCTTCGTGTTTCCTTCCTGATTTTCACGTATTTTTATCCCGCACACCACCACGAGGAACTCATAGATCATTCGATCTTCACATT
Organism: Hermetia illucens; assembly: GCF_905115235.1. NCBI lineage: Eukaryota > Metazoa > Arthropoda > Insecta > Diptera > Stratiomyidae > Hermetia > Hermetia illucens. The sequence goes on from NC_051852.1 coordinate 75,631,841, forward strand.
TCTTCTTGTTCTAAAGCTTATGTCACCTTGTTAATGCACTTAGCTATTGACTTCCTGAAGGTGAAAATGGGGTTGAACATTTCGGGGCTTTGGGAAGGGTCCGCAAAAAATTGTTGCAATTATTCTCGCACTATACTACAGCAAAGTCTCAGAATACAAGCAAAGACGATACCTTTAGCATTATAATATAGTGGGTTGGGAAAAAAGTAAGAATACAAGCAAAGACGATACCTTTAGCATTATAATATAGTGGGTTGGGAAAAAAGTAATGTCGTATCTGTAATCGAATTTTAAGGCTTTATTTAACATACTTAGAATTATCCGATTTAAGTCAAATATGCGCCATTTTATTCGCAAACTTGTTGCCATTTAGAAGGCAACTCCATTAAGCCCCTTCTTATAATCCCCCCCCCCCTTCCCCTCCTTATTTGCAAAAAACTCAGACAGCCAGTTTTCGCAAGCCTCTTTTGAGACGAACTTAGTAGCACCAAGAGCGCTTTGCATGGACCGGAAGACATGGTAATCACTTGGTGCCAGGTCTGGACTATACGGTGGGTGCGATAGGACATCCAATTCGAGCTCCCGTAGCTTCCGGCGGGCCATCAAAGATGTGTGAGGCCGAGCGTTGTTCTGGTGGAACACAAAACCATTCCTATTGAAAAATTCTGACCGCTTCTGGTCAATCGCCTTCTTCAAACGGTCGAATTGCTCACAGTAGCGGATCGAATTGAGGGTCTGGCAATAGTTGAGCAGCTCATAGTGGATGATTCCCTTCCAATCCCACTAAACACACAGCAAAACCTTCCTGGCCGTCAATCCGGGCTTGGCGATGGTTTGGGCGATCCCATATCAACCACAGATGTCCTCACTTTGAATATGTTCACGTTTTACAACACTATTCCAGCGCAATATCATTGTATCCATTACCCCCTATGCGCCGATCATTCTCTTTGATAGTCGACCAGCACTCAGAATCATTTAGGACGATTGAACGGATGATATTCGTTAATGTGCCATCTATCCGTCGGGGCTGGAAGATCGCTAAGCTAAGACCGTTCTTGTCATTAACGTAACAGGAGTGTTCGACATCCCATCTGCGTTGCTGTCAATTTTTGACAAGTGATTCACAAAGTAATGCAACACTTTTAACACATTCGAAATCAACCGATCAATGTGGCTTACCATAAGGTTATACGAATTTTGGACGATAACTATGATAAATAACGCTCTTTTTGCCAAAAGTGAGGGCCGAAGATCACCAAAGATTCTTAATAATAGAAAGAAACGAATTGTGTCCAAAACAATGAGGCGATGAAAAATCTACAAAACAATCATGTTTAATTCTTTTCCGCAAGTGTCCCATACAAATGTGTGCACAAGGTCATCAACAACCGTCATCCCATTCATATCTATCACTGCGATTTTTATGAACTGTAATTCAATGTGAACTGTGGCTATGATAGAGATCACTTTTCGAATATTGTCAGCTTTAATTCCCTGCTTCCTTTTGCATAAAGACAATAAGAAAACTTGAGAGGCTCGCCACCCAATAAAAAGCAAGCACACTAAAATTTCTAAACATGGTTTTCAGTGGTAGTTCGAATATTACAAACACGGATTTCATGTGCGTGTGATGCGGCTGAATAATACATAGCAAATAGGAAAAAACTGCCTACTTACCTTTGGCAATGCTCCACCACGGAAGGGTAACGTAAGTCAAAAAAGCATTCAAGGGCGTCGATTGCTGGCGGCGATTCTCCTTCCAAAAGTGAAAAGTCTGCGTAAAGCCTCGAGTGGCCCAAAGCGGATTATAAGCGCCGTCGTCCAGTTCTGTAAGCAGAAAGCGTAATTTGTAGAAACATTAGCAGCTCAATCAAAATGCTTTCGTAAAGTAATTTCAGTGTCAATACGGAATATACTTTTCTAGGAAGTTTCAAATCAAACAGCTAAGAAAAAGTGTCAGAAACCTTTCAGTGCTTTTTTCGGCAAATCACACCAGTAGTAGATATTTGTACCATCCGGTGTCCGTCTTTTCGGTACCATCCGTTGAGCCTTATTGTAAAAGGTCTCGTGAACAGATCCCTTTTTCGTTCTTGGTAAGGTAGCGACTTTCTTGTCGTTCTTCCCATTCTCCTTCTCAGTCTTTCGGTTATTATTGTTGTTCCCATTATATTCGTCCAATATGTGATTCGGTAGATGGTTAGAATTATTTGTAAAGTTCCGGTTTTCTGTTTCATGCAAAGCAATTTTAGTTGAATTCTTCGTATTGATATTCTCGGCTGTATCTATGGTATCTATTGACTCTAATGGATGGCTATTGGTTGCATCGACAGGCACACTTAGTTTACATTTAGGAGGAGGAGTTATTGGTTCATGGTTATTCGTTTGCTCCACTGGAAGCTCTTCTTTCCCATGCACACTTATCATTAGTTTTGAATCCTTTTCACTTAGAATTCCGATTTTCGCCACATCATTGGTTTGAACGTCTCCGTTCAGCGATGTAGCATCATCAGCCAGCTCATACTCTTGAACTTTCTCATTATTGTTCTTTCCATTTAAAGACTTTCGTTTAGACCGATTTGCTTCCGGACTACCCGGACCTTTCTTCGGGCTTTTAGGATTCCCCGAATTGTTTTTCTTCTCCCGCTTCGTTGGTTTATTCTGGCTATTACTGCCTACACCCCCGCCGGGAAGAACCAGTTCACTCTCAACATTCAACAGATTTCTATGTTTTGGTTTGTCTTTTTTCGTAGGAATATTATTCAAGCACGCCGGCGAATATGCTTCGTCACAAGCTCTACAATAAACATCTGACATTTGTCCCGATGCAGAATCGCTCCAACGTTTATTTTTGAAGCAGTTACAACATGTGGGCGTGGTAGCATTCAATTTCGTCTCCGATGCTGAGGAAGCAGGACGATCTATAATTAGATCATGATAAAAGAGAGAAAAAATATCATTTTAATGACGGGTCAGCTGAGCTGATAGAATTCTAAACATTTTTCGCTAGTGTTCTAAAAATGAAGGGGATGTCTTACAGTATGGTTAGAAAAAACAAACTTCAATTTTTAGTATGGCTCTAGAAGTGTTCACGTTCTAGCTTGTTTCCGTAAACAAAACATGTGTTAGAAATGGTTGCTTTTAGAAAACAATTTAACTTCATTTCAGTTAGTTAGTTGTTGTTGTCCTGCTTCCCGCGCAACATTCTACCTAATATAGCCGATTGTACAAAACATCAAAAAAAATCATTGACAGAATAAGCATAAGTAGTAAAAGTTAGTTGCAAAAGTTGGGCACATGCAATCAGCGAAATTCACGTGGAGATGCAAATTCATTTGGCGCAATCTTAAGAAAGGGCTACAGTCAAAAGGATGCAATTGAGATTTACGGAAATTACATTGAATTCCCATTAAGCAATCAATATACTTTGGCTTTGCCAACTCCTTCAAGTAGAGCGATCTGTGGCAATCTACCTGTCTTAATGAAACATTAAACTATGAATTGCTATGAACTGAATTTCGCTAATCACAAGGTTATTTTATCAAAGCGCATTACAATTATTACACTAACGTAAAACATGCAAGATTGTTAACGGAAAAACGCAAAAACGAATAATAACTTCATTCACTTGCCAATTTGGAAAAAAGGAAAGCAGTTAAAAACGTTTCGAGATATTTTGTGTTTGTGTAGAGGAATTTTAATGAAAATATGGAAAAAATATACGTAACAAATATATAAAGAACTTAACCGTCACGTAAATCCCCAGCTTCGATTTCAGACACTTCACTCGCCAACGAATCCAAGCCCTCGTTCTCTGATCGTGCTTTTGCGCCGGCACTTGGGTCATGAGTATTTTTCGTTCGCCAGCCATAGCGGGTGAAATTGTTCAAATTTGCACTGGGATCGCTTAGTCGCCTCTGGTGTTTGTAGTTGTAGTAGTCATCAGAATCATCATCCCATTCGTCCCACATATCGGTAGCACAGAATCTAAAATCAAGTATGACAATATGTTGCAAAACTGTATGAATTTGCTTTCAACTGAAAATATTCATAAAATACTAAAGAAAGCACAATTACCCGGGTTCACTGGTTGGTGTCTCAACCCCTGATCCTTTAGGCTTAGTCACCGCCATTTCCGCATGCCCTTTGCCTTGAGGGCCTTTCATTCGTACAAACTCACATCTTGTTTGCGGTCCAGCTCCACTACTAAACAATCCAAAAGTCATCCGCTGCGCTACTTTCGAACTTAAACTCGATTGCTTTTAAATAAACCAGATTCACAGCTTAAATAGATAATTGAAAACTAGCCAAATTTAAGTTACCCTAGCATCGTAAACTTTCTTCAAGGCATCGTAACGAATGGATCCCAAAAATATAACACCTTGGACAGATCCGTCTTTATCGCTAGCTACCAATTCCACGCAAACCATCTCTCCATCACGAACCAGAATATCACTGAATACCTGCCGAATTATGTAGGAATTAAATACATCGAAAATCAGAAGCCTGGGCTGCAAAAGATCGTTTGGTTTTATGTGAAAAAATTTGCATGCATACCACACATGCAACAACTTTAAATCCACTGAAGTATTATTTAATAATAATAATAATAATCGTTGGCGCAACAATCCATATTGGATCAGGGCCTTGAAGTGTGTTAGAGCACTTCATTCAAGACCGTAACGATACACTAGGAGGCAATGTGGTCGGCATTGCGCTCGCCCGAGATTATTACAATGATTTAACTCAGGTACTCATTCACAGCTGAGTCGACTGGTATCCGACGTCAAATCAGGATACAAATCCCACTGCCACCAGTGAGATTTGAACCGTGACCTTCCGTACGATAGCTTTGTGCTCTAACCACTCAGTTATCCGGAAGTATTATTTAAGCATTTAATAATTCACACTGAAAATTCAATTTCTTGAATATTTTTTAGTCATAGAAGGACCCTAACCTTTCCTGCAGAGTTGTCTACATTACGACAAAAAGATGGAACGACTACTTCAAGCAGAGTTCAATAGAAGAGGAAAAAGTGACTCACCTGTGAGTTGGAGATTAGGGGGTCATAGTATTCCCTGCTTCTCGTGAAAGTCGACCAATAATCTGTGAGGTGGCAACTTGCAGATTGAGAAATATTTCAATGGAGACTTCCGCTGCATGCAAGGAAGTATAGAATGCCAGAAAGGTGACATTATGATCGTCCAAGCTGGGCTCTGACGGCACTTTGCTTCGACATGTGATGGGGAAACGCGGTCAGAAGATCAATTCAGTTTCAACTGACCCTTTACTTGTATGTTGCGCTAACTGCTTCTCGCAGGGAGAAGAGCTGTGACCCCTCAAGTTCAATATCGACTACTCATATGATCCAGTGGTCGCTCGACAATAACAACGCTATCTTGCTGATTGAATAATCCGCCTGAGAATATTGATGAGCATCAGGCCCCCATTGAAAATGCTGTTTTCTTTTGTGATACTTAGGTCACCCAATCTGGCTGACTCCAGTATCATCAAGCGAAACTATGAACGGAAGAGATTGAAGACTCTATTTATCACTGCTAATGATGACAAGCGTGAACGGCTCGACCTCCGATATCGCGCGAAATCCCGGGAAGACGTGACAATAGTAAATTTGCGCTGGTCAAAGGAGCAGAAGCTGCTACAGATAGCAATATCATATAATGAACTGTATACCACATCACGAAAGAACTGGCATGCAGTTGCCCCATAAGGGATATTAACCGTCGACTCCTCATTCATGATGACGAGCAGCTGAAGATCTTTCCACACACAACAGTTCAACACGGTTCTTAACCGTATTATATCCAGTGAAGTTCCGCCTCTTGTGGCTAAGATATGAAAACGGAATGTTCCTCCAAATAGAACAGAAATCATTTAGGCCAACAATGCATCCAACGGAATAAACTCGCTGGGCTTGAGAGTCTCCCGCAGAATTATTCATCGCTGCTATTTCCAGTTATACAGAAATCCTGGGAATCCGAGAACTTTCCCAGAGGATGAAAAATCGTTAAGATTTCGAAAAAGTGTACCCGTCTTGAGTGCACCAATTAGAGAGGTATCCGTGTGCTCCCTGCAGTCATAAAGATAATACCTAAAATTATTCTGGACATCTCAAAAGTTTGATCGAAAGAAAGCAGGCTGTTTTCCGATCCGGATCCTCCCGCATTGATCACATCAACACCATACGAATCATTTTGAACTGTGCGAGGATTTTAGATCTATGTTTCACCCGCTCTTCATCGACTTCGAGGATTTCCACGGCATGAACAGGAATTTGAATTCCAATGCGGAGTCCGCCAGAGTTACATCTTATCACCAATATTATTTCTTCTTGTCATCGATGGCGTTCTTCATGTTGCTTGGTATGGAAGACGTAGGCATAGAAGACGATGATCAATTTGTACATCTAGAAATCGTAGTTTCTGCTGGCGGTCGCGCCGAACTTGAAGTCTGCCGCCATTGCTGACTTGTCTAAAATCTGAATATGTAGTAATCTCAGCACCAAGATCAATTTGAGACTGTTTTGTGCTAACTTCTTTCTAAGGGCTAAGTTTTTTCTGTGTTGCTACCTGGAAATAGCCGCAAGTCTTCGTCAACACTTGTCTTAGAAGCGTACACTAGCTTGATCCTATTTCTAACAAGAACTTCGCCGGCGGACAGGCCAGTGGTTTATAAGGCAGGAATGGCAAGGGGTAGATCACACATCAAAGAGGGACGACCATTCCATTGCTACACTATACAGTGGAACCTACTCTTACATGATGGCCGACAAGTAGGCCACCCTAAGAGAACTGCGCCCAGAACAGTAGAGGAGGCTAGTATTCGCGGAAAGTTTTGTGAAGCGTGAATGATGACGCGTAAGCGTGCTTGGTGAACAATCTCTAAAATTTCCAAGTTCAGTACCATACCTAACTGTAATCTTCGGTCTCCTTCCCGCATTAGCAGCTGTGCTCCAACGCGTAAGGCAGATTCATTTTCTCTTTAAAAAGAACTATCCCTCCCGGTTCGGCAGACTTATTCTCTTTTACCTGCAGCATCGCCGAAACTTGTTTGATACTATACTCTTTTCGAGCTCTGTAATGGCAACACCTCTGTTCCCTCATAAACCTCCGGATTGCTTCTCGTAAATCACGTAGCATGGATATTTGGAAGCTCCTTTTACAAATTTCAATACCTGTATCCAGTCCCTGATCATGGGATTATGTCGATCTTACAACGCCCTAGAACTTAGTTCCTTTGACTCTGCCTCTCCTCCTAGCTTTGAATCTAGAATAAGTTATTACTTACTTTATCTTCCCTCTGAGGACAATATGTGATTGCAATTCACCGTCCTGTGTATTATTTCCTTTATATAAGGAGATAAATAAATTTATTAGACGTCATAACAACTTTGGCCAAAATCAAGTTGAAGACAATCATGGCAATTAGAAACAGTTAGATTGAGAAAAATGTGTTAAATTTGGCCAGGTTTAACAAATGTATGTTTTATTACAAATTTATTTTACAGACTGACTGCAGCGTTAATTCAAAGAGACAAGACAAAAGCGCTCAACATTCACACTACATACCCAAATACGGGACATTATTAATCTACGGGTGCGACCTTAACATTGATTACTTTCAAACAATTGATTTTGGCTAGGTACATGGGCTGTCAAGCTTAATCCGGAAGATCAAAAATAAAATAAACGGTTATCAGCGCGAAGAAGTCACTTACAGGAACTCGACAACGACATCAACTAAATGACTGAAAAAGCAGTGAACCTGTTTCTAAGTCACGATTCAAACCTGGACCGAACACAAAAGTTGTTGCAAAACCAATGAAACAACAAAACTTAATCAGTATTGATAACAGTTGCTTAAAATTTGACGGCGTAAAAGAGCTGCCGAAGGACACAGTAAAAGACACAACGGACTGACTACCTTCGCAATCTATTCTATTCGTATGAAAAAGTCAAACGAATTGAATACACAAATTGGAGAAAGTAATTTACGCTTGCAATTGTACTCCAAAAAACGCCGTTCCGGAAAAGTCATCTTTATCGGGAGTTGTCTCTTCAAGCACAGTAAAAACTCCGACCTAAGTTAAATGAAACAAATTTTCTGCAGACAGCGCAAACAAACTTCGAATTTGGAGAGTATTTAAAGACAAACCTTGCCAAATTAACTTCGACAAGAATGGCAAATCTACTCTTCAAGTCGAGGACAGCAAACAATCAAGCTCAAGTCAGCTGATACAGCCGCTGAGACGACCTAAAAATTCTACAACATCAACTTTCAAACACCAACCCGACGAAAATGAATCTTTAAAATAAAATAGCCAAAGTAACTCTCGCTTGGGGATTGTGAAAGGAAGAGAATTGGAATTGCTACTTTATCTTTAATTATGGTGAAATAGAAAAGGTTTTATATTACAACAACCAAAAAGGATTTAACTTAGGTCATTTTCATTTATCAGCTTAGTAATATACTAACCTCGTCAAAGTTATCAACCATAAAACATATATGAGGGTACGTCATTTCTTCCCCCTCCCCTTTCGTATCCATTTTCCTCCGGCTTGGCGATGCATAAACTCGTTGTGAGTGCCTCTTCAAAACTTGAAGTTCTTTCGGTGACGTTCTTGTACAAATGGCCAGTGTGAGTGTGTAATCAAACTGATGAATGACCATATTGAGGTAAACGGTTTCCTCCCAATCGACATCTGGATCACCAATAGGTAATTTCCGAGAATCCTTCCGATATACGTCCACTTCAGTCTAAAATATAAACAATGCTTTATAAAATAACACGCCCACGAATAAGTACAGATTTATTGGCAAATCTTACCTCATATTTGGGCATATGACGAGATGAGCCTTTGACATGCTTCTTACGCACGAAAAATAGTAAGTCGTCGGAATCCATGTTGTGAACGGGCTCAGATTGGAACAGAAAATGGCGTACAAATAGGTCCGTCCAATAAGTAGTGCCTTGCAAAACCACAAATCCACTATCTGAAATTGTTGTGAATCTTTTTTAGGAGTTGCAGAGGCACATTTGGGTTTATGGACATTTATTTTAATTGATATGAATGAACACACAGAACTCAAACTATGTATATATCTAAGAATTTAGAGCAAAGTAATATATCTAATTCGTAGGTTTGCCCCATTTCCACTACGGAACAAATTTGCCACAGAAGGTACACAGCAACAGCAAGCGTGCATTTATTGCTGCCTTTTCTCATGAAAGGAGCAGCAAACAGATACTAAAATTAGTTTATTCCTTCCCAAATCTATATAAGTATTTTGAAACTACCGGGCAAACCCCCCCCCCCCCCCTGTTGGGGATTTCTTAACTTTTTAGTTGCCACAAACATTTTAATTGCAAAGCAAGTGGAAACCGGAAGCTTGGCGCTTCAGGAATAAAAGGTTTTAAATATAGAACTGTTTCATTTGCACGTAGCTTGTAATGTAGGTGGGAAGTAAACGCCCACCCGTGGATAAAAATTGGCTATGGGAAGGATACCCAGAAATAAAACCAAACATGGAGGAGCAGAAGAAGAATGAAGTTACGGTGCAGGGCTTCGGAAACCCAGTGCCGGCGGTTTTTGGGAGTGAGCAAGCGGGCTCCCGGCCGTCGATATCCAACGACCGCAGTGCCTCAGTAGTGGGAACCTTGGCTACTGTGGCATCTAATGTTACAAGCGTACGGGAGGAACTTGAACTGGCTCCAGTGATGGATCCGTTCAGAAGGAGCTCGATTTTTCGCAGATCCCCTTCCACACGGGCACAAGCCCCCACGATCGCTACCCCCAGTGGGAAGCGTATAGCGGGAGTCTTCGATGAGGAAGAATCGCTGACGCCGATTCACCCGAGCGATGTTTTGGACAATGATCAGTCTGGAGCTGCCTTTACTGCCCTCGGTAAAAAGATCATGGAGCTGTGTGAGTTCATAAAGGAGCGCAGGAACATTCACCAAAATATAAGGGCCATGATAAGAGGCATCCGTTTGACGTACGGCAAGGCCCAGGATGAACGAGTAGGGAAGTCGCCGATTGGAAAAGTGAACCAGGCAACTCAAGTAACGCCGGTTCAAAACACAAAAGGGGAGAAACCGGGGAAGAGGCTGCGCGAGAAGCTGAATGACTCAACAGGCCAGCAAACCCCGAAAAGAAGAAAGGACTCAACTCCCAAAAAGGCGGAGTTCATGAAAATTATGTCTGAAGCTACCAGGGAAAATACTGCAGTGGCTACCTCGAGAAAAGGGATCGAACCTTCAAAGGCGGATGCGGAAGCTTGGAGGAAGGTAGAACCGCGGAAAAGAAACTATCGGAGGAAGATTAGACCGGAGGTGATTTTCATTTCCAAACGAGGCGAAGGGTCATACGCCGACATACTCAGGAAAGTGAAGGCAGACCCCGAACTCACCAATTTGGGAGACAACGTCAGCCGTATTAGACGGTCGCAGAAGGGAGATCTTATGTTGGAACTTAAGAAATCCAAGGATGTAACCGCGAACAAATTCTTAAGCCAAATCGGGAAGACTTTAGGGCAGGAAGCTGACATAAGAGCTAGCAGGCCGGAGATCACTATAATCTGCAAAGATATAGATGAAATCACGACGAAGGAGGAGGTTCGCGAAGCGTTGGAGAAACAGTTCGATCTTGCCGGACTACAAGAGTCAGCGGTAAAAACTCTAAGGAAAGCCTATGGGGGAACACAAACCGCCATCATCAGCCTACCAGTGGAGAACGCACTCAAACTGTTAGCAGCAGGGAGAGTGAGAATAGGCTGGGTTATGTGTCGCCTTAGGGAACAGGTGGCGTTAAAACGGTGCTTTAGATGCCTTGGCTTTGGTCACATTGCGAAGTCATGCACTAACCCAAATGACAGGTCAAAGCAATGCAGGAGATGCGGAGTGGAGGGCCACATCAGCAAGGACTGCGGAGCTGACCCAAATTGTCTACTGTGCAAAGGAAAGGAGGGTGTGGACCATCGGCACATTGCAGGCAGCAGCAGGTGCCCGGAATACAAGAGAGCCCTTAGCACAAATCGCAGATGAGGTTGATACAAATCAACCTCAACCACTGCGAGGCGGCGCAGGATCTACTCGCGCAAACTATCCGCGAGAAAAACATCGATGTGGCCATACTAAGTGAACCATACCGAAACCGCGGTGGTAGCGTTTGGGTCAAAGACCAAACGGGCCAAGCAGCGCTGTGGACTTGTGGAGAACAAGCCTTCCAGGAAATAATGGAGCACCCGGAGGAGGGCTTCATCAGAGCGAAGGTGAAGGGCATCCACATCTACAGCTGCTATGCTCCACCCAGCGCTACACTCGTCGAGTATGAGCGGATGCTTGCTGCTCTTGTTTTGGATGCAAGAGGACGTTGGCCGATCATAATAGGAGGCGATTTCAATGCGTGGGCTCTTGAATGGGGCAGCCGGATAACTAATGTGAGGGGACGTGTTCTCCTCGAAGCATTCGCGGAGCTGGACGTGGTACTGGCGAATGTTGGGTCTTCGTACACTTTCCGGGGAAGGGGTCTGGGGTCTATAGTGGACCTGACATACGTGAGTGCCACTTTAGCCAGTAGAATCGCTTGGCATGTCAGTGAGGACTATACTCACAGCGACCACCAGGCAATCTGCATAGAGATCAAGGGCGGATCGAGCTCGAAAAAGAGTTTTCGCAAAATGCCGGGTGCTATGCTTGGCTGGACAGTGAAAGCGTTCGAGGGGGAATCGTTTTCCGCGGTGCTCAAATCCGACATATCCCTGAATGGTACGGCTGGAGAGAAAGCCACCCAGATCACTCGATGGGTGACGGAAGCATGCGATGCAACTATGCCCAGAAGGCGATTGCTCCCCAGTAGGCAACCCAACTACTGGTGGAACAATGAAATCGCAAGTTTGCGAGCCGCATGTTTTCGGGCAAGGAGGCTTTGCCAGAGGCTCAGGGGAAAACCCGGTGGCGACGGTCGAGAGGAGGCACACAAGCAATTGCGTGGCCGCCTAAAGGAAGCCATTCGGAGGAGCAAAAAGAACTGCTTCAAACAGCTGTGCGACCATGCCGACATAAACCCTTGGGGCGAGGCTTACAGAGTGGTGATGAAAAGGCTGCGGAAATCACCCCAGGTGACCTGTCCGCGCCTCCTGAAACAGATTGTTACCACCCTGTTCCCTCACCACGAAAATAGGGGAAGACAAGTTTTTGTCCAACCAAATGACGGCATAATACCGCCTGTAACTGTGGAGGAGCTGCGGGAAATATGTGGTAGGTTCGGTGACAACAAGGCCCCAGGTTTGGATGGCATCCCCAATCGAACTTTGAAACTGGCAGTGAAGACTAGGCCCGACCTTTTCGCCAACACCTTCGAGGCGTGCCTAAAAGAAGGAATATTCCCTGCCCAGTGGAAAAAGCAAAAGTTGGTGTTGCTTCCGAAGCCTGGCAAGCAACCTGGAAACCCAGCGTCGTATCGTCCTATCTGCCTGTTGGATACAATGGGGAAGATGATGGAGAGAGTCATCTACAACAGACTCCTGCCCATCGTCGAAGCCAACAATGGTTTGTCGGAACGCCAGTTTGATTTCCGACGCGCCCACTCTACGGTGGACGCAATTGGCATGGTGGTAAACCTGGCAAAAGGTGCACTGATTTCTGGCGGCTGCTGTGCCGTGGTGGCGTTGGATGTCAAAAACGCATTCAACTCGGCCAACTGGAATAGAATTAAAGGGGCGTTGGCTGACATAGGTGTCCCTGGATACTTAGCGAATTTGGTGGAAAACTACCTCTCAGAGAGGACTCTCTGGTACGGGACGGATGAGGGCCCCAAAGAGTACATTGTCACAGCCGGGGTACCACAGGGATCGGTACTTGGTCCCCTGTTGTGGAATATCATGTATAATGGGATGCTTGCTCTTCCCGTCCCAGAAGGGACTACGATTGTCGGCTTTGCTGATGACCTAGCTGTGGTTGTTGCAGCAAAACACCCAGAAGATGTGGAGGTTTACGCAACGGAAACAGTGAGAGCGGTAAAGTCCTGGCTAGAAAAGGCTGGGCTGACCTTGGCGGACGCGAAAACGGAACCGGTCTTGATAACGAAACGCAAGAAAAATAATACTGTAAAAGTGGAGGTCGGTGGACATACGGTCGTATCAAAGCCGGCTATCAAATACCTGGGGGTAATAATTGACACCAAATTGAGTTTTAGGGAGCACCTAGAGTATGCATGCCAAAAGGCAGCCAGTGCCACCACGGCACTTGCAAAAATGTTGCCAAATATTGGTGGGCCGAAACATTGCCGGAGGTTGGTGCTAGCCGGAGTGGTGCGCTCCATCCTGCTCTACTCGTCGCCTGTGTGGGCGGAGGCGCTTGCAAACTCTCAGAGACGGAAGCAGGTGAACACGGTTTACCGGCGGATGGCTTTGAGGGTTTGCAATGCTTTTAGAACCACATCAGATGAGGCAGTATTGGTGGTGGCAGGCATGATCGCGGTTGACATTCTGGCCAAAGAAATGAGTGTCCTGTACAATGCAAGACATATGGAGGGGCATGCACAGCGTAGAAATGCGGCAAGGTCAGAGTCGCTTGATCTCTGGCAACGCAGATGGGACGAGTCTGCGAAAGGTCGGTGGACGCACAGGCTCATTCCCAACATTAGGGTGTGGCTTGAGCGAAAACATGGGGATACCAACTACCACATTACCCAGTTCCTCACGGGACACGGTGGTTGCTACAGGCAGTATCTGCACCGCTTTGGGTTGGATGATTTTCCGAACTGTCCCAGATGCGATGGCATACCGGAGGATCCAGAGCATGTGATGTTTCACTGCCCACGATTTGCGATGGAGAGAAGGAGCTTAAACCAGGTGCTGGGCAGGAGCGGGACCCTGGAGAGCTTAGTTACTGAGATGCTGGAGTCCGAGGAGAAGTGGCTTGCGGTTAGCTCCGCAATCATCCAAATGCAGGAGGAGTTGCTGAAAGAACAAAGAAGGAGGAAAGCTGCAAATAGGAGAAGGATGAGTGCCTAAGGGCAAACCTACCCCGCGAAGTAATACCTCAATGGTGGTCCCGCGGGGCTGGGGCTGGAGAGACCGGGGGTGGTTTTTAGTGGGTGTGAATCCCACACGCGCCCGCTGTTGTTCCGCCGTTCGGGCGGCGGAGCTGCGGCGGACGTGTCTTTCTAAGATTTTCCACCTCCGTGTACGCAAAAAAAAAAATAAAAAAAAAAAAAAGCTTGTAATGTACATATATACATTAGCATGCCAGACTTCTAACTTGTATGTGATATTGACATTCAGTGTTTTAGATTGCACTAAGTTTACATGCTATAACTTTATCAGCAATCCGTATATTACTACGAAATGTTATGATTCCACGATGAACTTAAAGCAGATTCCACTCAATTTAAAAAAATATGGTAATATATTATTATTAACTTGTTTTGAACACAACCAATGTCGGAACCAATACTGACTTCGGAAAGTGCGAATCGATACCTTTCATTTGATGCCCCATATAAATATATTATTTTGCATGTATGGGCAACCCTCATCCCCATAAACTCAACATAGAAATGAAGAATGATGTTACTCACTGCATACTTGGGCGATCACAGTTGTCACCAAATATCGTGCCAATCGTTACAATCGTTGTAACGATATAGACTCGCGGAAAATAACTTTCCCAAAGTTTGAAATAATTAAGACTTGTAAATACCGATATTTCGGGAACCATTTGCTCCCTTCACCAGTGCTAACAAGTTTTGCTTGGGAGACTTGGGAGGAAATAATTTAATCGATAGAAACACCGCGGGATTACACTTAGATGCTCAACGTTTTTAAGGATGCTTTCCTTTAAAAAAAGCTGATCTACAAATGGCCAATGAGTAATAATAATAATCGTCGGCGCAACAATCCATATTGGATTAGGGCCTTGAAGTGTGTAAGAGCACTTCATTCAAAACCATAACAGTACACTACAGTGCACTGTAGGAGACAATGTGGTCAGCAGTTTTGCGTCCAGGTCCACCAATTCGATATCCCTAAAAGCTGTCTGGCGTCCTGGCCTACGCCATCGCCCCATCTTAAGCAGGGTCTGCCTCGCCTTCTTTTTCTACCATAGATATTGTCCTTATAGACTTTCCGGGTGGGATTATCTTCATCCATACGGATTAAGTGACTCGCCCACGGTAACCTATTGAACTAGATTTTATTCACAACCTGACGGTCATGGTATCGCTCATAGATTTCGTCGTTATGTAGACTACGGAATCGTCCATCCTCATGTGATTTTCGACCCTAGATAGGAAAAATTATCAACGGTCTCAAAGTTGTATTCTCCTATCCTTATTCTTCCTGTTTGACCGGTGCGGTTTTATGTTGTTTGGTTCGTCTTCGGTGCTGATGTTGTCACCCCATATATTTTGTCTTGCCTTCATTGATGTGCAGCCCAAGATCTCGCCTCAATGGCCGCCTGCTCGATCTGGATGAAGGCAGTTTGCACGTCCCGGATGGTTCTTTCCATGATGTCGATATCGCCAACATAAGCCAGTAGTTGGGTGGACTTAAACAGGATCGCACCTCTTGCATTGACCTCAGCATCGCGGATCACTTTCTCGAGGGCCAGGTTAAGGAGGACGCAAGATAAGACATCCCCTTGTCGTAGACCGTTGTTGATGTCGAATGGTCTTGAGAGCGATCCTGCTGCTTTTATCTGGCCTCGCACATTGGTCAGGGTCAGCCTAGTCAGTCTTATTAATTTCGTCGGGATACCAAATTCTCCCATGGCCGTGTACAGTTTTACCTTATGCTATCATAGGCGGCTTTAAAATCGATGAATAAAATTTTGTCTTACATAATTTACACCAAAAAATCGCGTTTTTTAAAACCCACGGATAATAACTCAAAAACTACGATAGCCAGAACACTGAAACAAACATTGAATCGTTGCTAGGACACTCTAGAACACAAAAATTTATTTATCAAAATGAAGTAAGGTATGTGCAAAAGTAATACATATGTAGTTTTACAAATCGAACAAGTCGTGAAACCGGAAGCTGGACGCTTCATGTATGAAAGGTGTTTTATATTTCTTTTATAATAATATGTCATTTGAGTGTGCATTTGCCCCACTAGTACGTAACACCTAATATGTACACATATTATGTGAGAATATTCATATTCAGTCTTGAATTTGCAAAGAAGCGACAACTTTGACCTATTATAACTTTGTTAATAATAGTTCGATTTCGACCAAGCTTGGGAGGATCATGCTCTGTTATAGCCTACATTGCTGCAAGGGGGGTTCCACAGCCAATTACGAAAAATTATAGTAATATACTATTATCAACTTTATTTAAACAGATATCAGTACGGAGGGTATTTCGGAGCCTAAACACCATATAGTAGCAGAATTCTGATTTTTTTCAAATTTTTCGGTTGGATAGTTTCAGAGAATGCGTCCGTTAAAATAGAGTAGAAATGATCACTCTCGATCCTCCGCACTCCCCACCCTTCCAACAGTACTGGAAAGTACTAACCGGGACCAGTTTGATAACCTACATGACTATATTTGAAGAAAAAAAAAATTTCACCCCCTTTTGCATGTATGGAGACCTCCCCATTAAATTCGATGTGGAATTATGTAACGTTCACAGTTCCCACCTCTGCGAGCAAAATGCGTGCGACGGACAGACAGACAGACAGTAAGCCGATTTTAATAAGGTTTTACTTTACACAAAATCTTAAAAATTGTGTTTTGATCCCCCAAAATCTTGTTGAACTCGATTTTTCTTGAATTTAAACATACACAATGTGTCAATTTTAACCATGATGGTAGAAATAATCCAAAATCGAAAAATTGGAAAAGTTAATCGTGCAAGTCGCCCTTGTGATAAACTCTAGTCAATCCAGATAGCCATCCTGGTCATTTCGCACTCTCCGCGAACATTCAAAACATACAAACAACACAAATTTCCGAACTTGGAATGCAAATGCTTTCCGTTTAGACTCCATATAAAGGTTATACTTTTCTTTCCCATGAAGTAAAGGCGTTCCCTTGCGTCTCTCCGATACCACCATTAACCAATATCAACGAACTAATTTCGATGATTTTAGCCTCTAGATCTCCTTCCTGGAAATTCTGGAAACACGGTTCTTTATCTCATATACGCCAAAAGGAATTGCCATCCGAGCTTCTGAGGAGTGTCTTTCCATACTTCCTTCACAAATCATTGAAATTCGTTTTTCTTTGTCGGGGCGGCGACACAATTGAGTTTAGGCTCTTGGTGGTAAGTGGAGGCAAATAGCTCACGCTGCATCTTTCCCATCTTCAATGTTTCGCCCACATTATGACCTCAACTTTCAAACATTGCCTTTCAAGGATTGAGTCTTAGTCTTTCCTTCCTGATTTTCACGCATTTTTATCCCGCACACCACCACGGGGAACTCATAGATTATTCGATCTTCATATTTCTTCTTGTTCTAAAACTTATGTCACCTTGTTATTGCACTTAGCTATTGACTTCCTGGTGAAAATGGGGTTGAACAGTTCGGGGGTTTGGGAAGGGTCCGCAAAAAATTGTTGTAATTATCCTCGCACTATACTATAGCAAAGTCTCAGAATACAAGCAAAGACGATACCTTTAGCATCACAATAAATTTATATATTGGGCATAGCGCGTGAACCACTCATACACGACATCATTGTCGGTTCATGGTAAAGTGCTTCAGCGCTCAGCCCACGACTTTTCGAGAAGCTTGTACTCTTTCTACACTATTGTGGGCCACGTTGCTCTAAGACGATCCTCGCAACGGCCATCCTGAGATAGATGGTCCCCACAGCAGGAAACAAACTTAAAAATTGGCGATGGAGTGGAGCTCTTTTTCAATATGTGGCCTATCCCTGCCACCTCCGCCATCCTATCAACATGTCCACGGAAATCTGGCCACTACGAATGCAATCAAAATCTTAAAATACGACAAATTTGAATAAAATGACAACTTTAACCTATTATAACTGTGTTAGCAATAGTGCGAATTCCATTAAACTTGGTGCTCTCGTATACCATATACGGTATATTACTGCAAACGTTGATGATTCATTCAATTTCTGGAAAATATATTTATAATAAATATGGTAATATATTATTGTTAACTTTATTTATACAGGCATCGATATGGAGAGAATTTTGAGGCCTAGATACCATGTGCATGGATCACCATACTTCTCAGATATTTGAGTAGGGTAGTTTCTGAGAACGGGTGCTTGTAGTAACTGACTTTTTCGACCCCCCATCCTTCCCTTTGCAACCAATGTCAAAACTAAGAGATATATATAAAGTGTGACAGACAGACGGACGGACAGACAGACAGTAAACCGATTTTAATCAGGTTTTGTTTTATACAAACATGACTACTCAATACCCCGTATGCAAATTTTTACCATCATATTCATCCTTTACTGACTAATGGCATCGATTCGACCACATGTTGAACATATTCGACTAGAATTGTTTTCCACTATTCGAGAAAAAGCTCCATCAAGAATTTTTTGCTCCCACCTTGCAGCAATGCTGAGACATTTGCGAAGCCTATCGTCGACATAATTCCGCAGATTCTCAATAATATTGCAGTCCGAGGACATGCGTATTTTTCACACTTTATGCTTTGGGTCACTACTTTGGCAAATCTTGTTTCTCTGCTGGTATACAGATTTTTTTTAAATATCAACGTACATATTCGCATATTCCATATTCCCCTTCATGAATACCACCCCCTCCGCTAATAGTCCCACACCATAACACTTCCCACTTTATTGTGCTTTTCAGATTTTTCGGCTCCAGTTTTGTGGTAGGCTCTCTCCACACTTTCACTTTTCCATCGTTGAAGAATACATTAAATTTGACATCACCCCAGTGTTTGATCCTCAAAAAGATAGTTCTGAGCAAACTCAAAGTAAGGCTAACTTGATTGAATTCAGTAACGTGTGATATTGAAATGCATGGTGACGGGAGTGCTATGGTGGGGTGACTGTTACGGAACTTCCTACAACTCCTTTTGCCCACTTTCCGAACACCAATGTATTTCGAACGACGGTGTCCGGATTACAATTTTGCTCACTGTACATATTTGGCGAAGCTCTCGACGGTAACAACACTAAGCAAGCATGCCTTTTCGCAATATGGTGAGAATAACTTACAGGTAAGAATACCGGCTGTAGCTTTATATTTCAAGGAGAACGCGTTCGTATGAAAATGCTCCAAATTTTTAGTACAGTAATAATGAAACAAATTCGACTTATTAGCAATTGTAATCATACAATTTCTTGTTAAATTTCCCGCAGAAACGGAAGATAGCATTTATGTACTACCATAACTTCACAAGGCAATGTGGGTATCAGTAAAATGCATAATTTATGAGGTGGGCTTAGTACTTCCTCTTCATCAGGGATGAACGATTCCTCCAATTCAAACCCATAAAACAATAACGTAACGTGGAATCTGCGGCAAAATGCACACACACATTCTTTCTTACCAAATAATGAGCATTCCTCGCATTGCCAGAAATATTTCTGAGAATTCCTTGGATAGAAGAGAAAGAACTGGGGAATTATTGAGTTTGTCAGAATCGGTCACTATCTACTTGTGATCCCAAGAATTTATTGACTTTGTTCCTTACGGAATTGTATGACGTTGAAATCGTCAGCCCAACGATGAAACCGCGAAAATGCATTTTTTGTGATTTGCACATTGATGCATATATTAACTCGTAATCAGTCCCCATAATCACGGTTTAAGCAATGTTATTAGTTTGTATCCTCCTCAGGAGCTTAAACCATCTGCACCACTTTCACGAATACTCGATTTTTCAAGGACCTTCGAAACTTTAGAGGATATTCTCCCAAAACTAAAATTTTGTTGATTCTTAATTTTTGTATATTACCGACGATATGAGATGTCGTCTTATCATTTTCTTGAAGGAAAACTATCTTCAAGTTCACATTTTAATTTGGCCATAAATCGGGCGTCTGGAATGCAACACTATAGAAACATAATATGCCAAACATTTGAATAATCCCTTGAAAGGGCGGGTAAAATATCGCAATATGCAAATGGACAAATGGCTGACGGGGATGAAGCGTATAGAGATCGAAGAGGTGCAAGTGATTGAAAACTGTGGAAACTTTTTTTTTTCAAATAAAACAAGTCAGAATACCAGAAGCTGGACGTTTCGGGTATAAAGATTTTGTATTCATCTTATGTGAAAAATTTCCTATGCACGTTCTTCCATTCGCACCTAGCTAAGAATTCAAATATTCCTTGATATATCCAACTCCGACGTTCACAGGAGTTCACTTTATATGATCATGCCGTCATACACGTCTTAGATTGTGATAAATTCACGTGAAATAAAAAATGTTGATCTTCTATAACATTTAATAATACTTGCATTTCCTTCAAACTTCCCATAATTTTATATTATATTATTATTTATAGTGGTTCCAAATTTAACTTCTGGGTTACGCAAAGGAGGGGGGCTAAATTTCTAAAATATGGTAATATCCTATTATTAGCAGTATCAAAATGAACTTAGATTTTGTATAAATGCAACATTGTAATTTTCTTCCGATTTTTCGGTTAGATAGGTTCTGAGAACGGGACCTGTTACACTATCCTTTACATTTTGAAAATGTTTCACCTAATATCAAGAATACGATCAGTTTCGAGAAGAAGTAACCGAGCCCTTTGATTTGATGCCCTACATGACCATATTCTGTGAAAAAAAGTTTTACGCCCTCGTTTCACATGTTTGGGGAGCCCCCTTTTAAACTCAACACCAACAACACCAAATGGCGCCACTTGCTGTATGCTAACTTGTCGAAGTTGTTTTTCAAATTAATTTTGTACTGATTGACACTGTTTTTATGTTAGCAGGAATATTGTTTCTTACGTTAATGCAATCGATATTAACCCCTATTTATTATGTAAGATAGCTTTTTATTTACTTTGAAAAAACGGAATTGTTAATGAAAGGGAACAGCAAGCCCCGCGTAGATTCTCCATAGACTTTGCAAGGCGTTACATCTTAAACAATGAATAGTTTTAGAAAAAAAGTACCATTCACGGATGGAATCAAAAACTGATTTCTTCGGAAATGATAACCAAGCAAATGTCTGGCAAAAACCGAGCATAGCAATGCAATCGAAAAATCTTCCAATTGTAAAGTATTATAGGGGCCATCTTATGATTTGGGGACTCTAGCAGCCAGTGGGTTTTTCGTTTCGCTTCTATTTAAGGTATGAAGAAAAGAGCCTGCTAGAACAAAATCTCCATCCTTGTGAGGAGAGTTTCGGTCCTGGAGAGCACTGAATTCCCTAAGATGACTGCACGCATTGTGAAGGGCTGATAAGGAAGCTTTAGATGCAATCGCCTGATCTTACTCCAATTGGAACTTTTGAAGCATAAAATTGCAAAGCAAAGAGTGAGCCGCAAGTAATCTCTTATCTTTAATCCCATCAAGAGAAACTGAATGTCTAGTTTCCTCGATATCACTATGATTACCATTGCCATTGATGCTAACGGAAGAGCAAAGTAATATTGACATATTATTTCTTTCAATATTTTTACACTATCCACGTACAAACACTTTTGTCCTAAATCAAATATCGTTATTTTTGAATTTTCGAGACATTATGGATAAAAAATAAATTCTGTTTCATCATCATCTAGGTATATGCCTGCCTTAATAAAGAACTCTAGACATCCCGGTTTTGCGCCGAGGTCCACCAATTCAATATCCCTAACAGCTGTCTGGCGTCCTGTCCTATGCCATCCCTCCATCTTAGGCAGGGTCTGCCTCGTCTTCTTTTTCTACCATAGATATCGCCCTTATAGACTTTCCGAGCTGGATCATCCTCATCCATACGTGTTAAGTGACCCGCCCACCGTAACCTATTGAGCCAGATTTTATCCATAATCTGACGGTCATGGTATTACTTATAGATCTCGTCGTTATGTAGGCTACGGAATCGTCCATCCTCATGTAGGGGGCCAAAAATTCTTCGGAGGATTCTTCTCTCGAACGCGACCAAGAGTTTGCAATTTTTCTAAGTAAGAACCCAAGTTTCCGAGGAATACATGAGGAATGGCAAGATCATAGTCTTGTACAGTAAGAGCTTTGACCCTATGGTGAGACGTTTCGAGCGGAACAGTTTTTGCAAGCTGAAATATGCTCTGTTGGTTGCCAACAACCTTGCGCGGATTTCAGAGAGAACGGAGAATAGAGCTTGACAATTTTGCTGCTCGATTGGTGACTTCGAAGCAATGGGTGTCGAAGCAGAGCATATTGTCGAAGGTGACCCTGAGGTTTTGAGTGGAATTCTGATATGATAAAGAATGTCCGTTAAGAGAGTGAGGATTTATACTACCCTTTATACTACTTAAGCTTTGTCCGGATATCTGAGTGGTTAGAGTACAAGGCTGTCGTACGGAAGGTCACGGTTCAAATCTCACTGGTGGCAGCGGAATTTGTATCGTCTTGAATGAAGTGCTCTCATACTTCAAGGCCCTGATCCAATATGGATTGTTGCGCCAACGATTATTATATTATTATTTATACTACAGCCTATATTACTGCAATTTCATGATTCTAGGATAAATTTTAAAAGGGTTTCGCAGCAAAATACTAGAAATTATAGTAATATACGCAAACAAATGAACGACTAAGAATTTGGGTTCTGGAATGCTAGATCACTAAATATGCATAGTGCTGCCAAACAATTATTCCAACAGGCAAGCAAGTATAAGGTCAGGGTTCTAGCAGACCAGGAAACGAATTGGAATGGTTGCGGGATAAGCGACATGAAGTTGCACACAATTTTCAAAAGTGACAAGCTATCATAGTAACGTGAGTTTGAAATAACGTTCATCGTGTATAGGGACTTCAAAGCAAAAGCTGCCGACTTCAAATCTATGCACGAAAGATTATGTGCGCTTCACATCAAAGCAAAGTTTTTTAATATATGACTTGTCAACATACACGCCCCAACCGAAGAAAAATATTACGAAGCAATTCTACGATAGCTTAGAAAGACTATATGACTCAGTGGCTCGACATTGTTCGGTAATTTCAAGGTCAAGGAACTAGGAAACATATAGAGGAACAAGCGGGGCACAGTCTCCATGATATATCAAATGACAACCATGAACCATTGACCTTGCAAGTAGCAGAAATTGAATTATCAAATCGACATGCTTCCCACACAAGCGCACAAAAGGACATGGGCCTCCCCAGGTGGCATTACCTTCAACCAGACAGACGACGTTCTTATCAACAAAAGATGGTCATCCAACATCCCCGACGTGAGATCATTTCGAGGGACACAACATGGTACTTTTTACGTTTACAGATTCCGAATTTCAAAGCTAACCATTTCGAAAATTTGAAGCGGCCTCTGCAACCCTCGGGGTCACCAAGCCGGGTAAGCGGTACATCAACCGAGATACTTGGCTTTGGAATGATAATATTGAAATGAAGGTACGTGAAAAAAAAACGCCTCTACCACAAATTTCTCGACGATAAAACGCCTGCAAATTAGCAAATTTATAAGAATGCCAATCGGAAAGCAAAGAAAGCGGTCGCTGTCACCCGAGCGAGCCATTACAAAAATCTTTACGATAAACTGAACATTCGGGAGGCGAAAGAGATCTGCATCGACTTGCCAAAAGCCGAAAATAACGCACACAGGATATCGTACACTTCTGTTGCGTTAATGGCAAGAACGGTGCTTTGCTCTCCAGCCGTCGAGTCCCGACGGATAGACGGTAAGAATATTTCGAGCAAATTTCAACTGAAGAATTTGCTCAACCTCCACCTCCACAATCATTGCCGACATTTAGAACAGTTTCAACTGTCAGCGCAACTGAAGACAAGGAAGCAATAAAACGAATGACTACACCGCATCTGAGCTCTGGAAAGCGAAGAGCTGGGACCTAGCGCTGTGGCTCAATGAATTGTTTAGTCGGGTTAGTCAGGAAAGTAGAACAACATCTGACTGGCAAGAAAGTACCACAGTTCCAATGTTGAAAAGGAAAGGTAGTCCATGTTCAAATTACCTTCCGGTCCGGTTACTTTCCCAAACTATGAAGATTTTGAATGCATTCTTGACAACCATATTGGCGAAATCGTTGAAATAACCGTGAATCAAGCCGGATTTGTCAAGAACTATGGAACTACTGACGCAATATACACTGCGCGGTACTCATGGAAAAACACCGTGAGAAGCATCGCCCTCTTTACATTGCATTTCTGGATCTGGAGAAAGCGTTTGACTGTGCGCCATACGAACTCATCTGATATACTCCACACTTAGTATCAGAAGAACTCGTGCGCTGGGTTCAATTCCTCTACCACGATCCAAAAAGTAAAGTTGGAATTGTGGCGGATGTAACAAAGCCGCTTCGTGTCCTCGTTGGTGTTCATCAAGAGAGCGCCCTCTCACCACTACTCTTTGCCGTTGATATGGACACTGTCACACGGGGCATCCAACGTCCACGTATTAACGCAACCTGGATAAAGTGGCGTTCCACAACTGGTGTTCTTTGTAATCGACGTGAAACGTTCGTTATCAAATCTAAAATTTACCGCAATATCGTCCGTCCTATCGCTCTCTATGATTCTGAGTGTTGGCCGACTATAAGAGACAATGCGGTGATGGAGACGAAGATGTTACGTTGGACTAGTGGCGTAACACGTTTTAATCACATCCGAAATGAGGAAATCCGCGATCAATATGGGGTTGCCCCGATCGAGAGAGAGGCGTCTTCAATGGTATGGTTACGTAATTCACTTGCCAAGATTGGGCTGAACATCGAAGTCCATCGAAAGCGACCAACAGGCCAGCCGAAACAACAGTGATGCGCTGGATGGCGATTTAAAAGTCTCCCGATTGCACCCAGATCAGGCATTTGATAGAGCCAAATGGCGAAACCGATCACGATGTTCCGCCCCCGCTTGTGAACGAGACAAAGGCTGAAGAAAAAAGAGACTGAGCAAAACGGGAAATATGGACTGTTCTTCCTTTATGTGAAGTGCTGCTCAGATGAAGCATCCTTTCGTTTACTGGGTTAGCGGATATCATTTCAAATGTGATGAAGATTTTAAGAAGATTTAATTTTAAAAGTCTACAATAATATTCCCCTTGAATAGTTAAAAAGTTAAATGCGTGCCATCCAAAGCGACCCTATGCCAACCAGAGCCAACAAGATTCATTTTAAATTTATCCTTATTGGGAAATGAATGAAAAAATCGTTAAATGATTTTCAATTGCTGCTTTGACCGCTATTTGCTGAGATACATCATTTTACTTTCGACTTGCCACAAAAAGTGAAAATAATTAAAAACATTTTTTTGTCACATTCAATGTTTTTCGATGGAAACGAGCTCATATCCCAACAATCGGAAAATCCTTTCGAAAGCCAGGGAGAGATTTTTGACAAGTTCAACGACTTCCCCATTATCTTCGAAGCCCTAAATATGTTAATCGGGGCAGTTTCACTTCAAATGCAAGTGACACCCAGTCCAATGAGAGTTTAGAGCGAATCACACACCGCGACCAGCTGAGTCGCAACGACAATGAGTGAATGCGACTTGATAAGTTCTGATGACTAACGCAAAAATTGTTTTCATTATTTTTTATACAATTCCGTAGATTATCAACAGCCGCCGGGGCTTGGCTTCCCAAGATGAATCGAAATATAAAAAAAATCCCCCTCTTAAACCGTCCCACGGAAGCCGTCATTCGACACGGAGTGCACGTTACTTTTCCGCCTTCGGTTACAACAAATAAGCTGAGCAGGAAATGCAATTGTCACAGAAATAAGATTGCGACGTAATTACGGGGCCAAAGGGACACCTAAGGACAATTTGCTCGGGCCGCTCCAGCTCTGCTCAAATACGATAAAAATCGATATCACTCCGTGCGAGACATAAGGGTTCACTTGGTTGTCGATCGATCGGGCCTGGAATTAGCGACTTACCGTCTTTCAGCAGCTGCCGCATTTCCTTGGCTCGCTGAAAGTTGATCTCCTCGAGGAGCTGCTGGAGAGGTGTCTGTGACTTGAGGAAGGAGCCACTTGCCAACGCCATTGTGTCCTGGGCGCTGAGCCTTCCCTGAATCGTTTCTGGCTGCGTTCCGCGGAAAACCGGCAGCAACTCGGGGTTCGCCGCTCTATTCGCAATCCAGACTTCACTTGCTCACACGCGATCCACTTCACTTCTCGATGTACATTTCCTCCGAAATCCCGAACACTTTCGCTTTTCACGACATTGCACCAGACTCGATATCCTGGGAATTATGTCTTTCGCGAACTGAAGAGGCCGCGAGCCAGCACAACTGTCAAACGGGTTTTGCGCATGACAGCGTTGGAGTGACAGCGAAATCCAAAAACAAATCGAATCATGGATTCTGTCCGAACTAGATTCGTGTCTATGCTAGTCTAGCTGTCTGAGACATGAACCGCGGTACAACGACCTGGCCGCTGTACCCAAACGGCAGATTGTGTCAATTCACAATCTACGCCAACCTGATGAGACTTCGGTTATACGGATCATGTAAAACAAAACTTTATTAAAATCGGTTTACTGTCTGTTTATCTGTCTGTCCGTCACACGCATTTTTCTCGGAGACGGTTATCGCGATTGACACCAAATTTGGTAGAAAGGTCTGAACTTAGAACGCTCACGCATACAGTGAACTACATCTTTTTACGTTGAATTTAAGGGGGTCATCCGGTGTGAAGGCCGTTTTGGCTTTTTTTTTAAATTTTTTTGTGAGGAACTGGATAAAGATACAAATACGAATTTTTTATTTATTTATTAATATCTTGAGCGTACATAGTAATTTTTCCAGCCCGGTCGCATAGTTCGTTATTGAAATACAGAGCAATATATACACCCACCTCCAAACAAAGGTGTTTTTCCGCTGCCACGCTAGAGGGCGCTGTGATCATTTTAAAGAAAAAAAGTAAATAGCATTTTAACACACAGACTTAATTATAGTCCGCAAACTAGGATTATTAAAAAATATTAAAAGCTAAATTTTTGGTGCCGTGTCGAACGTTTTTTTTTTTTAATTTTGGTGTTTTTTCACGACTTCTTCAATGAATAAAAAAAACTACTGAATGAATCGCAATTATCCTAGTTTGCGGACCGTAGAAATATGTTCTGAATAAGTCGCGAAAATTTCAAAGAATTTCGTTGGATAGATTTTGGGCAATGGTGGCAGCCGATTTTCAACATGCGGTTTCGAAAAAAACGCATTTAAAAAGTAGAATGCGATTTTCAACCATAAAAATCTTAACTGACCATTAATTTGTTATACCTAGTCCATAAACCTTAGGTTTCTTCAAGAAACACATGTACAGCCTTGGCTTCAATTCTTGTCCTTTAAACGAAGTCATTCAAGCGTCATTCGGACCGATAAATACAAGCTTTATTACGCCAATCGACATTAATCTGGGATGTGACTTATCACGTGTTTAACACTATAATTTCCGAATGACTCCGAATATCAAAAAGTCACTTTGGCCATATATTCTACACTATATCTAGATACAATTGATGCCAAAAAAAAATTCGATTCCGCGAACCCGACACACGGGACGACCACCTTAAGGGGGGCGTCCCCATACATGGAAAAGGGGGTATAACTTTTTTTTCATCAAATATAGTCATGTGGAGTATCATAGTAAAGGTCTCGGTTAGTACTTTTCGAAGCCGGGCTTAGTTTTGACATTTGTTGAGAAGGTGGGGAGTGCGGGTGGTTGAAATTTATCATTTCTTTGAGGCCATTCTCAGAAATTACCAAACCGAAAAATCTGAAATAAATCAAGTCAAGAGGCTGCCACTATATGGTGCCTGGGTTCCCAAATACCTTCCATACCGATATCTGATCAAATAAAGTTAATAATAGTATATTACTATAATTTTTAATAATTTGCTGCAAAACCCCCCTTGAGTTCGTCCTAGTGTATAGAGCATGATTCTACCAAGTTTGGTACATCGCACTATTACTAACAAAGTTATAATACGTCAAACTTTTGCTTCTTTGAAAATTCATGACTATGAATGAAAGTGGATACTCTCACATAATATATGCATATATTACGTGCTACGTACTAAGAAATACACAAAACCTTTCGTACCTGAAGCGTCCAGCTTCCGGTTTCCCGACTTTTTTTAAATGTAACCTTAATCAATTTGTAACAGCTTTATAATTTTGAAATACCTGCAATTTCGTTCAGAGACGGCCCGGATTTTCTAATTTCACAGAGCATGAGTAAACTGTAGGTTCTATTCAAACCTGCAAAAAAAAAATCCGTTTGAAAAGGGAACAGAATAATCTGTACAAACTTAACCTCTCGCGTTGAAAGTTACATTTGAGAGTACAGATACCATCCTTTCAGCTCTGTTCGAAGAAAGTCTGGAATGCCAGAATGCGGCGTAGCTACTGTTGTCCACAACAAGGACGCTCGTCACAGACTTCAAATTAATCAAAGAAAGAATTGGTACGCTTCGAGGGAACTCTAAATTTTTCAACTTTTGATTAATCAGTATACATGTTTGGTCCTGATGTTTGTAAATAAATAGAAATTAGTCCTTTTCATATAGAATTGTATATTTGTTAGCAATAGATTA
The DNA here is from genome assembly GCF_905115235.1 of Hermetia illucens. Taxonomy (NCBI): domain Eukaryota; kingdom Metazoa; phylum Arthropoda; class Insecta; order Diptera; family Stratiomyidae; genus Hermetia; species Hermetia illucens. The sequence goes on from NC_051852.1 coordinate 75,660,546, forward strand.
TATAATAGTTCCGCGAAAAGGATGTCGATAATAAAAAGTACGTCGTAAGTACAGCGAATGGATTCGCATCTGACTCCTGGGACCGCTACGATTGAATTGAATTAATCAAAACCGAAAATTTGGCCCGTCGTATCCAGGACTGGAACTGCTTGCGGCCAACGTGTATATCGATCAATAATAGCAAGGCAAATCTCGTAGCCTTCGCAAGGAGGAACCTTTTGAATCATATAGATGTGATCAAAGCGAACTTCAGGAGTTTTGAAATTACCGAGTTCTGCTCTATTGTGACAGTGTACTTTTGAAAGCTGGCATGGCCCAAGACGTCCTTGCGGAGACTCGGCCAAAAGAACCTAAGCGCTACATACTTGACTATAGCCCGGACGCTTGGATGTGCCAATTGGTGAACGGGGCCAAAAGCCTGGTAGTTAAGTGAAACCGGTAAATATGGCTTGATCGTCCCGTTGAACTCCGTGTAGTTCGCCGCATGGCCTTCCAACTCGACTTGGTGAAACATGTGTCGAGAGCTGTCGATGAGGTGCGGCAGTTGTCCATCTTTCGTCTGCGCCTCGCTGATAGGGCGGAAACTGCGTGTGGTCGATATAGTGACTGTCTCCACACGAGACAGAGCGCTGATACCACGTTTTGGTCGCCAGGCGCGCACTCGATGCGAGTGTCAAACTGACCAATGAAGTCGAGATATTTGCCCTGACGTGGTGAAGCCGTGTCGGAGCGGGAAAGTAAGCAGGCGATGGTATGTGTATACCACGAATTAACACCCCTCCAGGACCCGTTGAAAGTACTTACCGGCGAACAAAACGGTGAAAAATTTCGCGATCGTATATGGAATAACGCTGCCCAGCCTGCAAGAGTTTCCTTGAGAAGAAACCTAATGAAGCCCAGGTGCTACCGTTGGAAGCGTCGGTGCGTAAAGCTATATTTTGGGTCGATGATAGGAAGATTGAAGTGGCAGCAGAAGCGATGACTTGGAACTACCGGAATCTGGTAGAAGGCTCGTTGCAGGTCGATGATCGGGAACACCGAGCCGCCAGTCTCCTGGACCAGACCCTCTATTATAGGCAGTGGGTACTGGTCCGGGCGGGTCATCGCACTTAGTTGTCGGTAATCACCCATAACGCGCGACTTGCCGCCAGCCTTGTGCACCATATGCAGAAGGCTGGGCCACTAACTCGAAGAGAATGGTGGTGGTTAATTAATAAGTGGTGTGACGATGAGTCGTTTCTGAGTCGGAGTCCCCCAGGAAATGGATTACCGTGCTGCGATCCAGCACGTGGAAGCGGCTCTGCGAGGAAGTACTGCCGTTAGTAGCCGAGTACAATGCCGACAATTTTAGTTTCCCGACTTGCCAGTAGCGGCGATGTGACGGTAAAGTAAAGTTTGTCCTCGAGCTCGACGGCAGCTTGTGCAGCTACGCGTCCGATGACTCCGTGAGGCAGTTGAAGATATCCGTTTCCTGGGGCGAGCGTATAACATCCGACATGTCCAAGAGAGTGCCGAGGTCGAAGGTAGAAATCACCAGTCGGTAGCGTGTGGTATCGTTGCTTATACAATGTACCAGGAATTGTGATTCTACGTTGAAAAACCACAACTCCGGGTTGGCCAGGCTTGTATGCATTGTCTGCTGCACTGCGCTTCGAGCCGTGCAGTGAGGCAAGCTTGCTCAGCATCGTCATCTTCGCTGCCCATGTTGACAGTCTGGCGGCACTAAACAGGCGTAAGTAACGTGCACACGCGACGGTTTAGTGAATGCTCTTGGTGAGCCAAACGGTCGGGAAAAGCCAAAGCGAGAAACGCAATTACGATGCGGACGAGAGAAGCTGCGAACCGCACGCAACTTCAATATACAATGAAGATTTCAGGTCGGCAAAGTTCGTTCCACCTCGGCAAGGTTCGTTCTGATGACAGATTGCGCCATTTGCAATTTGTCGGGGCTTTTTTTTCGACTGCTACTTTTGAATGTAATTATTTTAAATGAATTCGTTTTGAGTACTGCTAAGGGCACTATTTGCGTTGCAAGTGCTAATTATTAATGTCACTTGTATTAGTCCCGTCGCTTCCATTCATAAAAATAAATTTAAGCCGGAGGTATGTGCACTTTTAGTGGCATTTAATTGTATGATTTTCTTAACATAAAATATGAACGAAGGTCGATTGTCCGCGCACAAAATCGCGGCATTGCACATAATCTTCAAGTTTCTACAATTAGCGTATCTTCTTCTTTTTCTTCAGCCTTTGTCCCGTTGACAAGCGGGGTCGGCTCGTCGTGATCGGTTTCGCCATTTGGCTCTATCGAATGCCTGATCTGGGTGCAATCTCGAGGCTTTCAAATCCCCATCCAGCGTATCAAGCCACCGTTGCTTAGGTCTGCCTTTTGATCGTTTACCATCGACTTCGATGTTCAGACCAATCTTGCCAAGTGAATTCTCGTTTGCACGAATTGCGTGACCATAGCAACGAAGACGCCTCTCTCGCAACTTTTCCACGATCGGTGCAACCCCATAACGATAGCGGATATCCTCATTTCGGATGTGATCTAAACGTGTGACGCCACTAGTCCAACGTAGCATCTTCATCTCCATTACCGCAAGACGCTGTTCATTGTCTTTTATGGTCGGCCAACACTCAGAACCATAGAGAGCGACTGGACGGACGACATTGCGGTAAATTTTAGATTTGAGACGTTCGTTGATATGTCGATCACAAAGGACACCAGTTGTGGAACGCCACTTCATCCAGGTTGCGTTAATGCGTGAAGCAATTTCATAACGCAGTTCTCCATTGGCTGATAGCGTTGACCCGAGGTATTTAAATCGCTTAGTTCTGGGCAGATCACTGCCGCTGACAGAGATTGTGCCTGTTTCATGGGGATCGGTGGTCAAAAATTCAATTTTGTTTAAATTCAATTTGAGACGATCATTCCATTTTTGAACAAGTTGCTCGAGATCATTTTTGTTATCAGATGCTAGGAAAACATCGTCTGCATAAAGCAGTGTCTAGGGCGCTGGACATTGGATATCCCGTGTGACGGTGTCCATAACAAGGACAAAGAGGAGTGGTGAGAAGGCGCTTCCTTGATGAACACCAACAGAGACACGAAGCGGTTTTGATACACCCGCCATACTTCCAACTTTACTTTTCGGATCGTGGTAGAGCAATTGAACCCAGCGCACGAGTTGTTCTGCTACTAAGTTTTGTCGTAAAGCATACCAGATGAGTTCGTGTGGTATACGGTCAAACGCTTTCTCTAGATTCAGAAAGGCAATGTAAAGAGGGCGATGTTTCTCACGGTGTTTCTCCATGAGCACAAATCTGGCTTGATTCACGGTTATTTCAACGATTTCGCGAATACGGTTGTCAAGAATGCGTTCAAAAATCTTCATGGTATGGGAAAGTAACCGGATCGGACGGTAATTTGAACATTCTGCTGGGTTACCTTTCTTTTTCCATATTGGAACAGTGGTACTTTCTTGCCAGTCAGATGGTGTTCTTCCTTCCTGAATAACCCGGTTAAAGAATTCACTGAGCCACAGTGTTGGGTCCCAGCTCTTCGCTTTCCAGAGCTCAGATGCGATGTCGTCAGGTCCTGTTGCTTTCGCTGATTTCATTTGTTTTATTGCCTCTTCGACTTCAGTTGCGCTGACTGGTGGAACTACTCCAAATGTCGGCAATGATTGTGGAAGTGGAGGATGAGCAAATTCTTCAGTTGAAATCTGCTCGAAGTATTCTCGCCGTCTATCCGTTGCAGCTCGACGGTTGGTAAGCAAAGTACCGTTCTTGTCATTAACACAACAGAAGTGTTTGATATCCTGTGTGCGTCCATCACGGCTTTTTGCAAGTCGGTACAGATCTCTCTCGCCTTCCCGAGTGTCCAGTTTATCGTAAAGATTTTTTGAAATGGTTCGCTCGGGTGACAGCGACCGCTTTCTTTGCTTCCCGGTTGGCATTCTTATAAATTTGCCAATTAGCAGGTGTTTTATCGTCGAGAAATTTGTGGTAGAGGCGTTTCTTTTCACGGACCTTCATTTCAACATCATCATTCCAAAGCCAAGTATCTCGGTTGATGTACCGCTTACCCGGCTTGGTGACCCCGAGGGTTGCAGAGGCCGCTTTGTGGATCGTGTCTTTCATTTGGTTCCATGATTCTTCCACATTCGTATTGGTTGACAATCGTATGAGTGAAACCGTTTCTTCTTTCTTCTCACCAAATCGCCACCATTTAATGCGCGGCGGGCCAGTGCGTTCCTCACGCTGTTTTATCGGTGGCTTAATTCGCAGGACGGCAATCAACGGCCGAAGTTGAGGTGCGATGGTCTCATAGGGGACGACTTTGCAATCAGTGACAGTGGTAAAATGTTGGCGTCTTATGAGAATATAGTCGATTTGCGTTTTATTGTTCCCACTATAAAATGTGGGAAGATGAGACAATCGTTTGATGAACCATGTATTCATAAGTACAAGGTCATGGGTGTCCGCAAAATCGATTATACGCTCGCCACCCTCATTGCGCGCTTCGAACCCCTTTCCTCCATGGCACCTGTTATCGTCTGCCTTTTCACCCACATGACCATTAAGGTCGCCGGCAATGATTATGTAATCGTCAGCAGGCACGTGACAAGTTTTTTCATCGAGAAGTTGCCAAAAGGCATCCTTCTTGGCATCATTTCGACCTGTCTGTGGTGCATACGCGGTGAAGAAGTGAATAGTGCGATCAGCTGATATAATGGTGAGCTTCATCAGCCGATCATCAAATCGTTCGACTTCTTTAATGGCATCACGGAAATCCTCTGATATGGCAATGCCAACACCATATTGAGTGTGTGGGTTATCAAAATAGAGAAGTTTGTAGCCATTTTTACAGCGTTCGCATTCAATGTCGCAGCTTTTGGCACCAGACCATCGGATTTTTTGCAGAGAGCAGATGTCAATGCACCTTTTCCGAAGGGCTCTTGTGAGTTCCTCCGTCTTTCCAGTTAAGGTACCAACATTTAGCGTGCAGATACGTATTTGTTTTGTTCGTTGTGTGCGGACTAACTTGCTTACGTCCTGACGCCGTCCATGCATCAAGAACCCTTGCCCATTTCTCGACAGGACCGGGGCCCGTCCTGCCGCGTCGACTGAGGTGGACGCCCTAGCATTTCTCCGAGGCTTGTGACTCAATCCGATCATCATGTTTGTAACGACATTCTATGCATTTTCTTGGTCGTCCTGTCGCGGGGCCTGTCACCAAGAGAGATCAGGTAGGATTTAGCATAGTAGAATAACTCTAACTATACTCTATTTATCTCTGTCCCTGATCTCAGCATTTTATTTTTGTTTTACTGAGGATAGTACAGAGTACGTTGCCTCAAACCCTCCTCCTTTACCTGGGCTTGGGACCAGCATACTATGTTAATAGCATGGCGTATGCATCTTCTTATATATTATGTTATGAAATTCATACAATTATGCCCGTAAGAATGCAAATACGATGAATACGATGCGAAAATCTGGCGCAAATTAAATCCTTAAAAATAAAATAAAAACTTCTCTGCAAATTAGCGTAGATTATTTATTTAGATCCTGTTACAATATTGCTGCTTAAAATTATACTTGTCTAGCAAAACAACGTTTGATGACAGAACTCAAGTAACAGAACCCGCGTTCGCGTTGTATTCAATGCATTTAAACTCTCCGTTTATCTTATGCCTATGTAACTGGCATGTTTACCTTATGTTATTTTACTCTTCTTTTGCTTTGGGATTCTTTTTATCTCGGTTAGACATTTTTGGTCAGTATGATGTATGCGGTCTTGGGTGTGGCCCATATGGCATATTGATATTTTTATTTGTGGTTCTTTATGTGTCCTTAACTCGCGGAACCAATGCGTTTTTGCGCCGAGCACGTTGATCTGGCGACATTGACGAGCATTGACGGCACCAGACATGTATGTAAGTATATGCTCCAATGGAAGACAAGAACTACTCAATAAAAGGCGAATTCTATAGCCATCTTGAAGTCGCTGTCCTCGAACGACGTGAAAATATTCCTTAGCGACTTGACCGCGAAAATGTAACATCGTCGAAAGATGCCAACCTACAGGTACCTCTCTCACCACTTACGCTCGAAGTCATGGTTACACAAAAAACAATGGAATACATATGGAGTGACTAAGGACGAGAAGTGGAGAGTGTCGTCTTTTTCTTTCAAAATGTACCAAATTTAGTACCTTTTTTTAAGCTCACCTGTATTCCGTACGTTTTCTCATTTTCAGTACATTATTACTTAAATGGGTACTTTTCAGTACTTTTCGACACAAACCGAAAGGAAGTTAATATTTGACAATACCTCCTTTTGCTGAATAACAAAATTACCAAAAATTTGAGCTGGGAACGCTACGCTGCATCTGGTCACTTCTTAAAATAGGTCGAAATTTCCGTAAAATCGCAAAGACATAGTAGCGGCTTCAGTGAATGCAGTCCTCCATATCGTAAAAGGTGTAAAATAACCCACTAAGTTAGGCATAAAGTGGAATGATCCACTGCCGAATCTGGCAGTTGGAAAGCAGCGTGACGTCCTTTGAAATTCACAGAAAAGTTCATTCAAAAGCGCGCGAGATTGGAAGAAGACGTCCTGAAATGCAAAGGAGGACCGGTTCAATTTTAAAATATACGTAAATATTTGTGGGTAGCGAAGTTTCATAGTCGGCCAGCCATAAGAAAAGGGTTTATCTCCGAAACTAACAGAGAAACAAGTCGAAATACCGGAAGATCGCGCTTCGGGTAAAAAGGTTTTGTGTTCATCTTATGTAAGAAATTTCAACGCACATTTTTCTATCCGTATATAGCTACAAATCCAACATAATCCTTCATATTTTTCCAAACTACGAGACATACGTACATATTACAACCATAGATATTACGCTCACCCTAAACAAACAAACTGCCTATTTCCGAACACTGTACCCATATATGCAAGTATATAAATTGATCGTACCCATATTTCCGATTTACTCCTTATATCGATCTGAATTAGGCACTACCTGCAAAGTTCATTAGCATGCATATACTATATACCTACATATACACATGTCTGGTTGAAGTAATTGATAATCATATACAAATGGCTAAAAAACTAAAACAAAATAATTCTTTGAGACCCCATTCATAAGAACTCATTTCGTTGTGGTATTGACGAAATGATATGTGATGATGACGTCATGCAGGTTGTAGAGTGCACGAAATTCACAAAAAATTGTGAAATTGCACCCCCTACAACTTTGTTAATAATAGTTGGATTTTCTTCAAACTTGACCAAACTGTGCATTATGTTCTTCGCATGGTAAATTTTGTACTTCTGGGATGAACATAAGGGGGGTGCCTGTGCCACTGTGATTTGTTTCAGATTTTGGATAAGTTCAGAGAACGAGACCTGCTACAATTTTTTGGGGTCATATTTTGAGCCCTCACTCCGCTATGTTTCACCCAACATCAAATATTGAACCAGTTTCGAAAAGTACTACTAGGCCTTTCATTTGATACCCCACATGGCTACATTCTGTAAAAAAAAATTTACACAACCTCCATTCACATATATGGGGAGCCCCCCTTAAACTTAACACAAGATGGCGCCACTTACTGCATGTAAGGGGAACACCAGATTACATACTCTCACCAATTTTCGTGATAATCGGTCTAGCCGTTTCCGAATAAATCGGGTGTGACAGACAGACAGAGAGACAGCCAGACAGACATCGTCTCGATTCTAATAAGGTTTTGTTTCACACAAGACCTTAAAAATCAGCATTTGTGAAAAACCCTACTACAAAAATCTTAGAGATTTGGTACTCAGTTCAGTGGTTTGGTTGATACAATCGGTCAGGATTTGATAAAAAGCAGCTCACGACATACATGCAACCATCAAGCATGGCGGCTGAATCAATAAACTCGGTGCTTCAAAGCGACCATAGTGAGTAGATTGGTATTTATTGGCTAGAACATAAAAAATGCGTTAATTTGCTACAAAACGCCTCCCTAGGTATAAAACAACTTTTTTGTTTTGAAGCAGGACGGCAACCTCATATCCCACGCGGATTTTATATGCCTCCCCGATCATCAAATTCTAACCTGGGTAAACATCTTTAGAATTTGCTCGAAATACAGGTCCGTAAATAATTCATCTGTTCAAACAAATCAGAATACCGGCAACTGGACGCTTCGAATATAAAGGTTTTGTGTCCATCTTGTGTGAGAAATTTCCCATTCAAGTTTTTCCATTCGGATTGAAAACGTTCCTTGATACATGTCTTTTTCAAACTCAAAAAATTTGACAGTGACATATCTAGTTCCAATTACCAACTCCACCGTTCATATGAGTTCATTTTATATGACGATGACATCATACATGACTTAGACAGCGATAAATTCACGTGAAATACACAATTTTCACTTTCCATAACTTTGTTAATAATACATACTAGGATTTTTGTCAAACTTTCAAAATTATATATTATATTATTACTTACAACCGTATTAATTAAAAATTAATTTGATAATTGTTTGTATTTGTTTATTGCGGTTAAAGTGCGCTCTTCTAATGAACAAGTCGGGAAACCGGAAGCTTGACGCTTCAGCTATAAAAGGCTTTGTGTTTCCCTATGTGAGGAGCATAATGTAGTTCTCCATTGGCAGATAGCATTGACCTGAGGTATTTAAATCGCTCAGTTCTGGACGGGTTACTGCCATTGCTAGAACTCAGCGATTTAAATATCTCGAGTCAATGCTATCAGCCAATGGAGAACTGCGTAATGAAATTTCTTCACGCATATTAACGCAACCTGGATGAGGTGGCATTCCACAACTGGTGTTCTTTGTGATCAACGTATCAGCGCACGTCCCAAATCTAAAATTTACTGCAATGTCGTCCGTCTGCCGCTCTCTATAGTTCTGAGTGTTGGCCGATTATAAAAGACAATGAACGGCATCTTGCGGTAATAGGGACGAAGATGTTCCATTGCACTGGGGGCGTGATACGTTTTCTCACGTCAGAAATGAGAATATCCGCGATGGATATGGGTTTGCACCGATCGTGGAAAAACTGCGGGAAAGGCGTTTTCGATGGTGTGGTCACGTAATTCACGCTAACGAGAATTCCCTTACCAATATTGTTCTGAACATCGAAGTCAATGGTAAGCAACCGAAAACCCGGCCGAAAAATGGTGGCTTGATACGCTGGATGGGGATTTAAAGGCCTCGCGATTACATCCTGATCAGGCATTTGATAAAATAAAATGACGAAACCGATCACCACGATCCGACCCCGCTTGTGGACGGGACAAAAAGTGATGAAAAAGAAAAACATGTGAGGCTCGTCGCTCCGTGTCATATAGCTAAAAATTCCATTGCCATAGGATGATGTTACTTCGCACAAAATTGATAAGTTTGAACTGCTATAACTTTGACACTAATAGTTGTATTTTCATGAAGCTTGGGATGTGTATGCACGAGGCTATCCTCTATGTCGATGCAAAATTTAGTACACTTAGGATGAACTTAAGGGGAGTTTTTAGTCAATTTCTAAAAGCTGATAATATACTATTATTAAATTTATTTGAGCAGATACCGGAATGGGACATCTCTCGAAGATTAGATTTTACATAAGTGTTTTACACAAAACCTTAAAAAGGGCTGCAGATAAGTAGATTCTTCATAAATGCGACTTTAATATTTCATGCGAATGTCAATTATTCCCCTTAATTATGACGTCAGCATCTTATTTGCATGGCTTTGGAAGCAGTTAGTCCGCGCGAAAGTGCTAAGTTTGAACAGCTATAACTTTGGCACTAATGGGCAGATTTCCATGAAATCTAGCGCGTAGATAGGAAATATTATTCTCTATGCTGGTGCAAAATTTGGAAGTCCTAGGATGAAGTTAAGGGGGGTTTTACAGTAAATTTCTAAAAGTTAGTAATATACTATTAGTAAGTTTATTTGAGTAGATATCGGAATGGGACATATTTTGAGGCCTAGATTTCATCTAAACGCGCCACCCTGATTTTTTTCGGATTTTTAGATTGGGTAGTTTCCGAAAATGGGTCCTGTCTCACTTTAAGTGCGTACATGTTGACTCCTTACTCACGTTCTTTGCAATTCACACCAAAACGAATGTTAGTTTCGGAAAGTACTAATCGAGACCTTTCATGTGATATCCTGCACAACTATATCCGGTGAAAATAAATTTTGAATCCCCCCTTTGCATGTATGGGGAGCCCCCCTTAAACTCCACCTAAATTTATGCCACTCGCTGTATGCGTGGGATTTCATAGTTCCCATCTATCCACCCAATTTCGTTCGGATCGGTTTAGTCGTTTTGGAGAAAAATGCAACAGACAGACAGACAGACACATTGATTGCGCTGCAACTAAAGCATCTTCCATCGCTGGAACGATCTCGAGAATACTACCGAGGTGGCTTTAGTGAGTAGAAGTCTCACATAACTGTATGGCAGGAGCCGGCAGTAGGTTTTGAACCTTTCCACCTTCCCACGATGAAAAAAAAAAAGACAGACATTGAATCGATTTTAATAAGGTTTTGTTTTACACAAAACCTTAAAAAGGGTGGCTGGTGGGAAGCATATCTCCATTTGTTATAACCTAGAACCAACGATTTAAACGTTTTCTTATTCTGTATACTTGCCTCTATCGTCCGAGCCATGATTATAATTTATAATATAATCAACAAGCGGATCATGCTTGACAAGAAAACATTTTACCTTGCACTGCTAATTCTGAAAAATGAAAATGTACACTGGGAAACACAATATACGAAACTTTGAATCGACCGATCCTGTGTTGCAACAGCAAGACCTGGACGACGATCCAGCCTGCAGAGCAAAAAATCAAAGTTTTCCAAAGTCGAGTTCCCAAGAGAACCTTAGGCCCAGAGGGATGGACAGCGGATAGCGAATGAAGTACAACAGTGAGTTACCTGCCTCTTATCCGACAAACAACTGCCACTCATATTAGAACCGAGTACTGCGTTCTTTGTAATATAGACTTTTGTCGTGGTCTGACCGCTGGCAGTGTGCATTCCTACCAGAAATACTACACCTAGGAATTTGTACCCCGGCGCATTGCTTGAATTTGTATAGTGGAAGAAAAGCGTTGCGCAGGTTCGACGTTCTGCGATCACTTGCGCTTGAAAAATTTCGCGCGGTATATGTTATGCAGTGCAATGGTGTATAGCCACGTGGTTGCATGCCAGTTAGCTAACTCGTACCAACCCCGCGAACACGTAATAACATATTGTGTCCCCTAGAATCTTGATTTGCTCCCCAACCAAATGTATGGGGATCTGTAAATAACTGGGGATTTTATTTAACGGGCCATAATCCTAATAAAATATGAATACAATGAGGAACCCCTTCAGTTTCTTTGAGACCGACGTTGGCTATGTTGACTGCCTCTGGTATATTGATACTTACAATCACAGAACCAATTTGTAAGAAACTAGACTTTGTGTGCAAGTCTTTAGCTGCGAAAGAAGCTCGGAAGCGCGTTTGGGTTATTTGGAGTCATTTTGTCTCTTGTGGCCATGCGTTCTGCGCTTGCAAAGGTGTCATTCAAGTAATTATAGTAGGTTTGAATGCAGCCATTATCCTGGCGCGCACCTTGTTTCCTTTTTAACCGGGAAATAGGCGAGAAATTAAATGATGGTTCCCACGGCACAACATTAGCGGCTTGTTATAAACTTGCAATAACTTATCTGGATTCAAGTGCCCGAATCGAAATACCAAGCAAAATACCAACCAAACTTTCACGCAAAAATGTAACCTGATGTAAATTTTCAGTATTATTATCAAGGGGAAATTCATAAAAATTCAATTGACTCTTATTTCTAGTCAACCTACATTTATAATCCATCCATATGATTTTTAGTTAACCCTAGCCTTCAAAAGACACGTGTACAAATTTGACAGCTGTCAGACAATTAGTTTGTTGGATAGAGCATTTTGAGTAAAGTAACTTTTGCTAGTTTGAAGAAAATGGATAAAAAGGAATTTCGTGTATTAATAAAGCATTCTTTTTTGGCAAAAAATACTTTTGAAGTCAAGGCTTGCCTAATAAACATATTTGGAATCCGCACCAGAAAAATCAACTGTTAAGAAGTGGTTTGCTAAGTTTAAACGAGGCGAAATGAGCACCCTTAAGATGTTGTTACCGGCGAAAACAAAAAAAAATCCAGAAATACTTTTGGATGATTGCAAAGTAAAGTTGATCGATGCTCTATTTAAAATTTGGGCCGCGCAAGCTCGCAATAGACCGAAAACAACAATGAGTTGACGATTCTGAGCAGTGTTTGTAGCTCTTCCTCTATAAATAATCCGAATTTATGCGTCGATATGTGGCAATAGACGAAATATGGCTGCATTATTTCACCATAGAATCAAAACGATCGTCATTTGAGCGGACCATACGTGGTAAACCGACTCCAAAACGTGCAGAGAGGGGACAGCCGGCTAATAAGGCTATGTCATCAGTATTTTGGGATGCGCATAATAATCTTCATCGACTATCTTAAGAAGAACAAAACTATCAAGAGCGACTGTTACACAGCGTTTTTGAAGCGTTTAAAAGATGAAATCGCAGATAAACGGTCCCATTTGAAGAAAGTTCCGTTTCATCAAGACAATCCATCGTGTCACAAATCAGTGAAAACAAGGGCAAAATTGCATAAATTAGGCTTCGAATTGCTTCCGCATCCGTGTTCACCAGAACTGACTCCAGCGACTTTGTCCTGGTCTTGGACCTGAAGAGAATGCTCCCTGGACAGAAATTTAGCGACGAAGAAGATGTAACCGCTGAAAGTGGGACCTATTTTGAGGCTAAAGACAAATCGTACTATAAAAACGGTATATAAAAATTGTATGATCCCTATAATCGCTGCCTCGTCCTCGAAGGCAACTACATATATTGAATAATATCTAAAATCAAAGTTTATCAAAATACAAAATTTTTTCTACGTTATCCTACGAACTTTTCAGCCCAACTGTTAGGCTCAATAGTTTGGAACCAACCATAATAGCTCTCCAGGAAAGGAGACCTATTTATCCTTATTTCCCTATATTTACTTTTCATACTTGTTTAGCTAAATATTTTTATTTTCATAGTTTATTTTTCTTTACTTTATTATTCATTCACTTTAATCGTAAGCTTTTTGTCATATTTTTCTTTCTTCCTTCAACATTTTTCCAATTTCTAACCCGCAAAGTTCACATGAAGGCCGGGTCTCGTTGAATATTTCCGGCAGGAGAAGAGTCACTGAAGATGCCATTCGCCGTGGATCTTCGTTTTCGGTCGTCGCACTTGGGGCCGAAGTAATACGACTCGCAGTCGAGCTGATACTTTTTTTTTGTTTTTAATTTCCAAGTTTGGCCTCCCATTTGTCAGGGTTTTCAGATTCCGGTGCGAAACGCATCGGTTTAGGACACGTTAAGTTTTGTACAATGACACATGAGGGACTGAAGAAGAAGAAGAAGAAACTCCTCCCCTCCCAAATTCCCGAACCTGGGTAGCATATAGGCAAGCAAGCGCGTGTTCACGAAATTTCGATGCAGTTTCAGAATTTGCAGCCAATTTCACCAACTTTGTGTGGAAGGTGTGGTCTGTGAATCCCTTTGCATATAGCAAGTGGCGCCATTTTGTAACGAGTTTGAACTCGCGAAACCGAGTGTAAATTCTTTTTATTAAATAAACGGGCTCAATTAGTACTTGTTGGGAATGACCTTATTTCTGATAATAAGGGGAGTGAGGGCTCAAAATGTGCGCCCCTAGAAGTGAAACAGATCTCGTTCTCAGAACCTCATTTGATTACACGCATTTTGATGCACGAACGTGCATAGAGAATTTTGTTTCAGAATAGAGGAATTCCTAAGTCCGCCATCAACTTAATGGCACACCGGACCAGTTGAAAAGTAGCATAGCATAGCATTGGTTGTGGTCCACGAAACCCTTATCCTTGGGCAAGCACACATGTCGTGTTTTTGAATTAATATAAGGCAACAAATGCCAATTTGTATTTGTTTAAATATCCCGGTATAATGGTGGAGAATTTGCGGTTCGTTGGGGGCTCAAAGGGTAGTATAGATCCCAGGGCGAAACGTGGAGTGGTACCCATGCCTGCTGAACCAACACAAACAGGTCTACTATCATACTAAACCCTTTCTCCACCTCCACGTGGTGGTCGCTGGGAGTTATTTCTTCATGAAAAACTGCAGACGGAGAAGGATGAAGGCAAGTTTCCCGTGCCTAAAAACGGGACAAAATTTACCAACTGGCCCTCCAGGTTGGAGGTTGGGTAGGGCGTTACGGAGATACAAAGCCACAGAAGGAGCCTAGGATAGCATGGATTTCAAAACAAAGAACCCGGCATCGACTACGAAATAACGGTTTGCGCATTTTCTCATAGAACGTGCGCTCCTCGTGCACACTGAATGCTGCTCAGCAGCTAGCCGATACCCTATCCCTATATAGGGCTGATGAAACAGCGATATAAAAGACGCGCTGGAAAGGGACCGGTTCCTTGGAGAAGAGCCACTACACCATATACTATAGTGGCCATCCAGTAAACCATGTGCTCGGAGTAGGTTTCTTAGTCAGGCAAGAAATGAAGCCTGCTGTTATCGGCTTTGAAAATATAAACGAAAGGCTATACACCCTGCGTTTGCGAGGAAAATTTAGAAATATAAGCCTCATTAACGTTCACGCCCCTACAGAGGAGACTGCAGAGTCGGAGAAGGATACTTTCTACGAGGCAGTTGAGCAGACCCTCGAAGCCTGTCCCATGCAGTTAGCAGTATCGCACAAAATGGTTGTTGGAAGTACCTGGTTTGCGCAGAAAGCGGTCAACAAACAAACGTGGGCCTCTGCAGACGGGACCACTTTCAACCAAATTGACCACATGCTGATTAAACGCCGCCACCTCTCAGCCTTGATGAATGTAAGAACATATAAGGGGCCAATATAGGCTCGGATCACTATCTTGTTGGCATAACGCTCCGAGCTCGAATTACGACACCACCTACAATCTCCTCTGACAATCAGGTGAGAGTGGATACTGAAGCCATTCACAACACAGCCCTCCGCAACACCTATAAGGGAGAAATGGATGCCGCAATAACCGCAGTCAACAGATGCCCTGGAGATGAAGCATCACCAAAGAACGTTATCATTGATGCAGCCACAAACGTGCTTGGCCCCAGCCGCAAGAAAAGTCGGAACGGCTGGTTTGACGATGAATGTAAGCTACGAACACAACGGAAAAATACCGCATACCGAGTAATGTTGCATTCTCAAAGAATGCGGGCACGCGCAGAAACTTATCACGAACTCCGTCGAGCGTAGAAGCGACTTCACAGACAGAAAAAGGAAGCCTGGGAGAACCAACAAATCTGTGAACTAGAAAAATACAGGAAGCATCCGCACCAGGCGCGCAAGTTTTACCAATGAAGCCGTATACACCTCGATGCTCATCCTCCCGAGACAAAGAGAGAAATCTGATTATAGACAGAGTGGGCATATTGGAGCGATGGGTTGAGTATTTTGATGAACTGCTCAGCATCCAAAATATCAGCGAGTTGGAGGTCCCACCAACTGAAGACGAGGGACAAATGCTGCCAACACCAAGCATAGAAGAAACAGTCTGTACAATTCATTGGCTTAAAAACCACAAGTCGCCAGGGGCCGATGGAATTACAGCCAAATTGGAGGCGACCAATTACACCAAGTGGTTCATCAACTGATGCCCAAAGTATGGGACAGCAAATCAATGCCTGACGACTGGCAACGTTACCGAGTACCATCTATAAGATATTCTCCTCTATCTTGCTAGGCCGGATAGCCCCATACGCTCAGAATGTCATTGGCCCATACAAAAGAGGTTTCGTTCCAGGCAAATCAGCAACAGATCAGATTTTCTCTCTGCGGCAAGCGATGGAAAAACTGTTGGAATATGGACATATGTTGCACCATTTTCTCATCGACTTTAAAGACACCTATGACAGCATAGCCAGGGTAAAACTGTACACGGTCATGAGAGAATTCGGTATCCCAACGAAACTGATAAGTCTGAGTAAGCTGACCCTGCCCAAAGTGCGAGGCCGGATATATGCAGGGCGATGCATATATAAATGTGAGAGGTACCATCCTCTTCATGTCCACCCAACTACTGGGCTACGTTGACGATATTGACATCATGGGAAGAACAACCCGAAATGTATAGTCTACCTTCATCCAGATCGAGTAGGCGGCGCGAGATCTCGGGCTGCACATTAATGAAGGCAAGACGAAGTACATGGTGGCAACGTCAGCGCCAAAACCGAAAAAACCAACAACATCGAATCGCACTGGTCAAACGAAAACAATAAAGATAGGAGACTACAACTTTGAAACCGTGATAATTTGTCCTATCCAAGGTCGAAAATCAGAATCGATAATGGCTATGACGATAAAATCCGCGCACGGTTGTTGGCTGCCAACAGAGCCTATTTCAGTGTACAAAAACTGTTTCGCTTGAAACGTCTCACCATGGGGTCAAAGCTCTTAGTGTACAAGACAATGATCTTGCCAGTCTTTATGTATTGCCCGGAGACTTGAGTTCCTAGCAAAAAAACTGCGAACTCTTGGCCGCGTTCGAGAGAAGAATCTGCCCCCTACTTGAGGATGAACGATTCCGTAGCCTGCATAACGACGAAATCTATGAGCGATACCATGACCGTCTGGTCGTGGATAAAATCCGGCTCAATGATCCGCATGGATCAGAAAGATCCACCCCGGAAAGTCTAGAAAGACAATATCTATGGTAGAAAAAGAAGACGAGGCAGGCCCTGCCTAAGATGGGGCGATGGTGTAGGTCAGGACGCCAGAAAGCTTTTAGGGATATCGAATTGGTGGAACTCGGCGCAAAACCGAGGTGTCTGGAGTTCCTTATCAAAGCAGGCTTAGACCGGAGACCGGTTCTGGCACCGTGGATGATGATGATGAATTTGTCGTTCCTTGAGACGTAGCCTCTCCATACGTCTAGGAGAGACATCCACTCAGAAAATGAATTCGAAATTGATCAAAGGTCTAATTAGCAGTTTTTAACAAAACAGTGGGTTTCTTGAACCGAAGGATAGGATATAGTGATTTGAAGGCGCCGTTTACACAGTTTAGTGCCTTGTTAACATGAAGGATGTTGGATAAGTTAGAGGTGATGGTGACTTCTGTTTAATATTAGGAATAGGAATCGTTTGACCCTTTTGAGGATTTAGATCTAGTTTTCACTTGGTAAAATATCGGTAAAGCTCGTCTAAATTTGAATTTAGACGGACTTGCCTTCATTCTATATAGCCTTGATGGAGGTGTAAACTATGAGGTCATCAAAGAAGTGGGAATTGAAACGAAGTTTGTCGTCGAAAATATAGGCAAATAAGGAGGCGTCTGCGTAAAGCAAACACGTGCAGGTGAGGATCGAGACGAGGTCATTAATAAAAAACAGGAAGAGTAGGGGGCCAAGTATATAGGCTTGAGGAACATCAGAGGATGGGGAAAGAGAACGCAATGAATAACCATGAAAAGAAACTGTGTAGGTACGGTATGAGAGATAGGGGGAAAGCCGGGAGATGATTGAGGGAGGAAAGTTGAATTGAGAGAGTTTAGAGGGGAGAATATTATCGTTAACGGTATCAAAGGCTTTTGAGAAATCAGTATAAATAGCAAGTATCTCGTGTGGTGAATGAAGGCATTTAGCAGCGAAGTTGGTAAAGACCAGAACGTTTGAAGCAGTAGAACTATGTTTCACGAAACGATGCTGCTCTTTGATAATGAAGTGATCGAAGGGCGCGATCAACCAGTCAACGTATCTTTCAAGAATTTTGGAGCAAGTGGCTTGAAGAGAGATGGGTAGTTCACAGCAAGGGAAGGGTCTCCGCTGTTGAGGAAAGGGATGATAATGGCCGCTTTCCAGAGATTGGCAAAGTAGCATTATTTTAAACTTTTGTTGTAGATTATACACAGGGGGAAAGAAATGGGTGTTAAGAAGAAACAGGTTAGAAAGCCCATCGGAGCCAGGTCTGATATTGGAGTTAAGATTACCAATGAGGAACTCAACCAAGGAAGGCGTCAGGAGAGGAATGGCCAGGGATTCGGAACAGTCTGCATTCAAAACCTTTCATACCTAAAACATCCAGCTTCCCGTTTCCCGACTTATTAAAACAATGACTTCACAGTGAAGCGAATAGCCTTAAAGCGAGCAAGGTCGGCAACATTCTTAGAAGCCCGAAACTTCTTCCACCGTGCGTGTTTCAGGCAAATGTTATTAAGGATCTCCGCTGTGAACCAAGTTGGGTGCGAACGCAGGTAAGTAGGGGGAGAAGGAACATAATAAGAGAAGAGATCGGGCAGGATATTGTAAAAGATGCTTAGAACTTGAACACACATTGAGTTGCTTAAATTATGAACCCAGTTGAAAAACGATAAAGCTGAGTTGAGACCGTCAAAGCTGTGCTTGCGAAAGTTAAACTTAGCAGATTTACGCGTGATTTTCGGATTTGGACGAGGGGGCTCCACTTCAAATTCAAGCGGGGGGTGGTGAGCGTCAGTTTTGACATAAGGGGATGTACGAGGAAATTAAGGGAGCTGGCTGGGAGGTTGGAAAGGAAGAGATCGAGAGTGCTGCCAAGGAGTTTTTGGTGGTATTGAAAGAGCAGGGCAAGGATTCATAAAGGAAGAAAGTAAAAGGGAGGAATGGGAGAGGTTGTTTCAAGGAATTGGAAGGTTCGGATGATTAAGCCAGTGAAGAGGGAAGGGAATCTGACAGTAAGGAGTTCAGACAAACAAACAATTCTTCATACAGGTGAGAAAGGCAAGCACGGGGGTCGTATAGACTAGATACAATGAACGGGAGCAAGTTGGGCGGGGAGACACGATTAGCAACATAGTCAAAAGGAAAACCAAAAGAGGAGAAGACGAGTTCGGCAGGGAGTGAATCCGGGTGACTCACGAGACACACCCCGGTCCCTGTCACAGCGGAATGTGGAGAACCCTTCGGGAACTCAGAGTTCAATATGACATCGTCCAGCCAGCTCTCGAAGATACAGATGACATGGTGCTGCTGAGAAAAGTAATATCACATATATCATCCATCCATCTCTATAAGCTAGTAAGAGTTCTATGCGCGTTTTCGATTATAGGTGAGTATCCATGATGAATTTTTCCCACACAAGAAAAAAGGGAAAACAGACGAACTCAACAGACGGACGGACAAATAGACATTGAACTCATTTTAATAATTTTTTCTTATAAACGAAGCCTTAAAAAATAATGATTCTGGTGCGAGAGAGACGCTATTGCTCTCAATGATCTTTAACTTCAGAAAATGTTTTCATAATGTTTACTTAATCTGGCAAACAAGTCGGACACCGAAAGCACGGAGCTTCTGGTATGAAAGATTTTGTTTGTTTCTAATATAAGAATATTTGAACTATGCCATTTGTACGCGGTCCGTAATATATACGTATATTTAGCAAGTCAAACTACTACTAACATGATATTGATATTTAGTATTTTTGGTTGCAGTAAATTTAAACGGAAGAGACGAATTTGAGTTACTGTAACTTTACCATGCTTCATACTATAATCTGTATTACTGCAAGTTCTTATTTATCTAGGATAAATTTAAGAGCGGTTTCTAGTCAATTTCTCAAAAACATAGTAATATACTATTATTAACTTATGGATGACAACATATAGAGGTAGCTTCATGTTTTGTTCAGATTTTTCTGTAGAGTCGTTTCTGATAATGGGCCCGTTAAAGAAATCATCGCTTTCGGCTTCCCGAACTCCCCGCCTTTTCAACAAATATCAAAACTAAGAGTGTGTTCGAAAAGTATGAAAAACAATATTCCACCTCCTTTCTGTATCAGCACCCCCTTAAACTCAATATATAAAAATGTAACTTGCCGCATATATGGGCGCTTACAGTTGCCACCTTCTCACCAAATTTCGTCTCTGAGAAAAGTGCGTGTGACAGACAGACAGACAGATAGACAGACATTAATTTATTTAATAAGGTTTTGTTTGTAAAACAAAACCTTAAAAACTGGCTCGCCTTCGAAATCGGTTATTTTGTAAACATTTTTTTGTATTTGTGAATTCTTTGGACCGATAGGGAATTACTCTAAACTTCCTATAAATAAGAATCTGCGGCCATGAAACCAACGAAATTAAAAAAAGTCGCCATTCAAATACACACATAAGTAGCGTTCAGATTTCCTAAACTTCCTATTCGTGAGGGGCGGAGGTCAATTTTTAATACGCTTCTGGACCACTTGTGGATTTTATGTCATCCTCGCGGCTACGATGCCTTTGAATCGTAGCGTTATCTCCCAGAAATATTGTTAATAACCGACAATCTACTTGCATGATGGTACGCGATGAGCGCATATACAGACCAAATAAGAACCACTGAAACCCAGACTCCCGTCTCGCAGTCAGTTAACTTGAATTAATTTGAGTATCAGTTCAAAAGGCGCGATTCTGTTAAGATTGCCTCAGTTAAGTACGATCGTCCACAGCAGACATATCAACCCGGTCAGTGGCTACAGGCTCAAGAAGGGCAGTGCATTGTCCCCCGCAAAAGCTTCTAATTTCTGCAATTAGTCTGCTGTTGCTCTCAATCGTTTGTGGTGGCCTCAAAACTGTTATGCTTGTGATTATTTCAATGTACTCGCAGTTTGTGATTTCAAAATGAAGATTAATGTGACGATTTTCGCGATAATCGCGCTGGTGTGTATAGAAGCTGCGTTAGGATGCCCACGTGCTCCTAGGGATTTGCCTCATGGCCGCAGGAAGCGCGGCGATAACGGATATAAGCTGTCAATAGGAGATAATCCGTCAGGATATGTCCCGGGGAAGATTTACAATTGTAAGTTCCGAAGTTTTCACTTTTATTCTAGATAATGATTTAAATTGATATTAAATTTAAATGCTATATGATGCCTGTTTTCATTTGTTGTTAAAAACAAAATAAAAATAATGAAAAGAGACCGAACCTGCTGGTAAAATTCAGCCCACATTGGGCGCCACTTTGTTCCTTTCGAAAAGCCTTGATAGATGGTAAAACAAGAGACCTTAAAACTGCAAATTTGAATACAAATAATGAAAGACATTTTTGAAACGACCCATCAAAGATTCTACAGTAGGATCAGCACCGGTTTACTTTGAAATTGGGCAAAAGAAAATTTGAAGAAGTTTTTACTTATAGTGGGAATTTCACTTCCTTAATTAGAGAATTAGTATACGGTATAATGAGGACTTCTTAGTGCATCTGTTGAGGAAGAGTAGTTCGAGCAGCCGAGGCTGTCAAAATGACTTCAGCACTCTTATTTTTCTTGTTCTTTTACGTTTCGCTTTCTTTCTGGCCTTCACTTCGATTTATTTAAAAATATGAAAAACCCGAAAAGTAACCTTAGACTATTCTGGAGAATTTTTTTTAAAATCAAATATTTCAACGTAGAACCCCAGATATGTAGAAAATTCAATGGAATCCGCTTTAAAACCATTTAGTAGGCCCATAGTACTATATATCTATTCGCTTTAGACAATCAGACACATCCATGCCTGTTGCCGGAATTAGAGCTCAAGGCATGATGTCGAGATGACGAAACTAACTCCAATCACCTCCTTCATGGCACCGTTTTTAAAAATATGCGGATAAAGTAGGACACTTCAGTAAAACATCAAAGGTTTTCTTAGCGGCTTGGTACACAGCAAGTACCCTAGTGAAAATTAGCGTCATAAAAGAGATTTTTTGGAAAGAACTAGAGTATGTTTTCAATAGATTACTGAGAATAGTCCCAGTGTTGACAATCCCAGGCCTTTACATGCCACATTCAATTCAATTCAGAAAAAGTTCTAATTCTCGCGTACCGTGTGTTGAAATCTCCTTGTTGGTCATCAAAGGAAACCATGTTTAACGCCCCACTTTTGGTTTTGCCTGGAACAGGACTATCTGAAAAGGAAAAAGCGAGAGTTTCCTCCATTCCAGAGTTTACATCTGTGGACAATAAGACAATACTTAGTTTGGTTACATTATTCTTACCTTGTGAATTCTAGCAAGTTTTTATCTAGTTGCATTACTGGAAACAGGAGGCGTTTCGGTTGCTAACAAGCAATGCAAATTGATTCAGTTTCCCGCAATGGACCACGACATTTTCTCTTTGAATTTGACTTTGGGGAGTGAATTGCGGAAATTCGACTCTTTGATTTTCCCTGGGAGTCTCGGTTGGACCGCTACTTACTAAATCAATATTTTGTTCTTGTAGTAATGGCGTTTTAGAATTTGCGATGTATTAGTTCTAAATGTCTGAATTTTATGTTACCCTTAAACGCAACATCAAATATTTTGGGTAAATTCTTCTGCTCCTGCTATCTAAGTCTACAAGTGACCATCCACCACAATTTTCATCAACCGCTACTACGCATTTTCCATTTTATTTTAATACTAAATATTAAGATGGACCAATCCAACTCTTATTAGTTGAACATTCATATTTTCTTATCACTATTGACTCCTCTGACCAGTTGAACTGTTGCGGTCAAATTGCTGCTGAATTCACTGATAAGCAACAAGATGTTTTATATAAAATGTATTTAGCACATTCTCGACACAACGATTATTTTTCCAAACAGCTTTTCATTTAAATTCTGCAAAGGCAGCGGTTCATCGCAGATAAGAATCATCTTAATCTGACTAATTGCATGATGAAAACTGCTGACCTTGCATTTGATGATTGCTGCGTCTTTGTCAATGTAAGTATGACAAAACGAGGCGTGCACACATCATTTTATTATTCAGTCAAACCCGAATTAGTTTGGTGGCGCGAACCATATTAATATCGGGTAAACGAGAAAATTCATAACGTTTTCCTCAACTGACGCTATGCAGGCTCATGATATTGAGGCCCCTAATTGATTTAGGGGAATTTGTCACGCGCTGTTCAAGTTTAAATACTAAGATAAATGATGAGGTGATTCGTACAGGACCTTCACAAATTGTTATTTAAGCGGATAAATAGGTCCCGATATCATTCCGAGTGGATATAATTTTTTGCTTTATGGAACGGAATGAAATCAACAAATCTTTGTAAAACATATGGGAATATCTATGAGGTAAATTAATGGAATCTTCACGGAATTTGAATGCAAGTTACCAACTTCCACTCCATGCTGCCTAATCATTGGGCTCCATCAACCATCTTTAACATTTCTTTTTTGATTAAAACCAAACGGTGATTAGTAACAGGAAAGGATTAACACGAGTGCAATAATTTAAGCCATATTTATATATATTTGATAATACGCTTGAAATTAAGAATTAAGCTCGACCTACGCCACTAAACTAGCTTTGAAGGCGGCCTAGCTCTAAAACCTCATTTAAATCAAAAATTCCAAAAGCATGTTTAAGTCAATTGTAGAGGTCGCTGTTCTTGTTGGTTGGAATAAATTTCACATCTCCACCATGAAATTGTTATTCTAAGCCCATCCTTGTAAGTACAACGTTTTATTCATTCTCGTTTGCCAAAAGCTTCCTTTTTTAAGGTTTTGTGTAAACACAAATCGGTTTACTGTCTGTCTGTCTTTTTTTTTTTTTATGGATGGAGGTGGAAATCTTAGAAAGACACTGCCGCGCCAGGTTGCAGCAGCGTGTGGGATTCTCACCCACTAAAACCACCCCCACTTTCTCCTTTTTCCTTCCCCGCGGGACCGCCGCAAAGCATTACTTCGCGGGGTGGACTGCGCTTTACGCGACCACGCCTTCCGTTCTTCGCGTCCTCCTTGCGCGCTCCGTTCTTGCCAGTTCTTTTTGTATTTGTTTGATGGCGGTGTTCACCGCACACCAGTTTCCCTCCGATTTCAACATTTCCCCGACGATATTCTGCGGGCTTAGAGTGGTTTTCAGGGAGTTTTCCAGACTCCTCCTTTCTGAGAGAAATCGTGGACAGTGGAACATAACATGCTCCGGGTCCTCAGGTGTGCAACCACATTCAGGACACAAGGGAGAATCATCCAGCCTGAATTGGTGCAGGTACTTCCTGTAATCACCATGTCCTGACAGGAATTGCGTCAGATGGTAGTTAATCTCACCGTGTCGTCGCTGGATCCACTCTTCAATACGGGGAATCAAAGTGTGGGTCCAGCGACCCCTCTGCGAGTCATCCCACCGTTTCTGCCACTTTTCCAGCGACTCTCGCCTTGCCGCCTTTCGGCATTCTGTATCCTTTTCAAGAGGATTCATCTTCCTTGCCTCGTACAGGCAGCGTGTCTCACTTGCCAGAATGTCTATCGGGATCATTCCCGCAATAACACACGCTGCCTCGCTTGATATTGTTCTGAAGGCGCTGCACACCCTTAGCGCCACTAAGCGGTAAGTCATATTCACTCTCCTACGATTACTCTCACACGCTAATGCTTTCTCCCAAACTGGTGCCGCGTATAATAGTGTGGAGCGAACCACTCCGGCCACAAGTAATCTGCGACTGTACCTTGGACCTCCAATGTTAGGCATCATCCGCGCTAATGATACGCTGGTATTTGCCGCTTTCTCACAGGCATAGTCCAGATGTCCCCTGAAATTGATCTTAGCGTCAATCATCACCCCCAGGTATTTGATAACCGGCTTCGAAGTGATGACGTGACCACCAACGCGAATATTAATCGTATTCCTCTTCCTACGATTGGTAATCAAGACCGCCTCCGTCTTTTGTTCCGCAAGGTCAAGCTGAACCATCTCCAGCTACGCTTTTATGGCGCTAATGGTTTCGTTAGCGTACATTTCCACGTCTTCAGGTTCTTTCGCGACGACAACCACAGCTAGATCATCTGCGAAACCGATTATCGTGGCCTCCTTTGGCACGGGAAGGACAAGGACCCCATTGTACATGACGTTCCACAGGAGAGGACCCAACACTGAGCCCTGTGGTACTCCTGCGGTGACGGTGTACTGCTTGGATCCCTCATCCGTGTCGTACCACAGTGTCCTCTCCGAAAGGTAACTGTTGAGGAGCTTAGTCAAGTAACTAGGGACACCCGTGTTAGCCAGTGAACTTTTTATCCACTCCCAGCTTGCGGAATTGAACGCATTTTTGATGTCCAACGTCACTACGGCACAGCATTTTTTAGACGACATCGCGTCTCGAGCCAGCTTCAAAACAACGTCTACGGCGTCGATCGTTGAGTGGGCTTGACGAAATCCAAATTGTCGCTCCGATAGTCCATCCTTGTATTCAATGATAGGGAGCAGTCTGTTGTAGATGACCCTTTCGAGCATCTTTCCTGCCGTGTCGATAAGGCAAATCGGTCGGTATGATGATGGGTGTCCTGGGTGTTTATTCGGCTTCGGGAGCAACACTAGTTTTTGCCTCTTCCACCGATCGGGGAAACTTCCTTCTATCATGCATGTCTCAAACACGCTGATAAACCAGTCGGGTCTGGTCTTAACAGTGAGTTTAAGGGCTCTATTGGGAACAGCATCCAGACCGGGTGCTTTGTTATCACCAATTCTCCGGCAAATTTGCATAAGTTCCTCCTCAGTTACCGCAGGTATGGTGTAGACGTCCAGTGCTCGCTTGTGTTGTTTGCGCTCCCCTTTATCCGGGGGGAAGAGCGCCGTCACGATATCGAGCAGAAGATGCGGGCAGGTCAATTGTGGTGTTCGTCCTCTCATCTTCTTCATAACTATCGTGTACGCTGTTCCCCAGGGGCTCTGGTCTGCCTCTGTGCAAAGCTGCTTGAAGCATTCTCGCTTGCTGGTCCGTATAGCCTGCTTAAGCCTACCTCGAAGGTTCACATATGCTAGCCGTTTCTCGTCGAAGTCTGGTCTTGCTCTAGATCGTTGGCAGATCCTTCTAGCACGAAAACATGCATTCTGTAACACCGCGATCTCTTCATTCCACCAATAGTTTGAGCGCCTTTTTGCGAGAACTCGTCGCCTCGGCATAGCAGCGTCGCATGCTCTTGTTATGCGTCCCATCATTTGCTCTGCCTTTTCCGTAGCCGCACCACCGGGACATTGGCCTCCCAATAGCATCTCTATGAATGCATCCTCCTCAAGCCCCTTCACGGACCAGCCCCGGCTTCCAGCCTCACGGGGACACGCATCGACGCATGGCCCATATTCGATCTGGAGGAAAATCGCCTGGTGGTCGCTGTGAGTATAATGCTCACTGACAAACCATGTCATTCTCCTCGCCAATGTGGTACTCACATATGTCAGATCGACTATTGAGCCCGACCCTGTCCCACGAAAAGTGGAAACGTTTCCCGTGTTGGCAAGCACCAAATCTAGCTCCGCGAAAGCCTCGAGCAGGATACGGCCCCTGGTGTTCGTAGTGCGACTGCCCCAATCCACGGCCCACGCGTTGAAATCACCAGCTATGATCTTGGGGTTTCGACTTCTTGCATCCGAGACTAGCATACCTAGCATTCCTTCGAATTCTGTTATCGTCGCGCTTGGTGGAGCATAGCAACTATATATATAGATGCCAGCTATTTTTGCCCTGACGAATCCAACTTCTGGAAACTTCATCACTTCTTGAATGGCCTGATTTCCACACGCCCATATTGCCGCCTTGCCAGTTTCATCTGCAGTCCAGGCACCGCTCTTATTGTTGCGATAGGGCTCGCTGATTATGGCAGCTTCGATTCCCTTCTCATAGATGGTCTGCGAGAGAAGGTCTTGCGCTGCCTCGCAGTGGTTGAGGTTGATTTGTATCAACCTCATTTTTTTACTGCATTCAAGGCTCGCCTAAACACTGGGCATCTGCTGCTGCCTGCAACGTGCCGACAGTCGACGCCCTTTTTTTCCTTGCAGAACATGCATTCAGGCTCAGCCTTGCATTCCCTGAACATATGGCCTTCTCCCCCACATTTTCTGCAACATTTTGACCTGTCACAGTCACCGGTGCATTTCGCCGCTATGTGGCCGAATTCCAGGCATCTAAAGCAGCGCTTAAGGGATACCTGCTCCCTGAGTCGGCAAACGACCCAACCTATTTTTACTTTCCCAGCCGCCAGCAGTTTGAACGCTGCTTCAGTTGGTAAGCTTATAGTTGCCGTTTGCGTGCCTCCGTACGCCTTCCTCAGTCCCCTGATTGCGGAATCTTGCAAGCCAAGTGGTCCGAACTGCTTTTCTAGGGCGTCACGGATATCCTCCTTGGTCGTAATTTCGTCAATGTCCTTGCATTCTATGACAAGCTCTGTCTGTCTGTCTGTCCATCTGTCTGTCTGTCTGTCTGTCCGTCACACGCATTTTTCTTGGAGACGGTTATAGCGATTGACACCAAATTTGGTAGAAAGGTGGGAACTGTGAACACTCACGCATACAGTGAATTACATCCTTTTACGTCGAGTTTAAGGGGAGGTCCCCATACATGCAAAAGGGGGGTGTAAAATTTTTTTCATCAAATATAGCCATGTGGGGTATCAAATTAAAGATCTCGATTAGTACTTTTCAAAGCCGGTATTAGTTTTGACATTCGTTGGAAGGGTGGGGAGCGCGGGGAGTTGAAAGTGATCACTTCTTTAAGGGGGCCATTCTCAGAAACTACTAAACCGAAAAATCTGAAGAAAATCAAGAAGCTGCCACTATATGGTGCCTGGGCTCCGAAATACCTTGCATGCCGATATCTGTTTAAATAAAGTTAATAATAGTATATTACTACAATTTTTTGTAATTGGTTAGAAACCCCCCTTAAGTTCATCCTAGTACCATGAAATTTTGCAGTGATATAGGCTATAATATAGAGCATGATCTTACCAAGTTTGGTGGAAATCCCACTATTACTAACACTGCTTCTTTGAAAATTGAAGACTATGAATGTCAATATCACCCGAAAGTGGATACTCTCACATAATATATGGATATATTACGTGCTACGTACTAAGAAATACACAAAACCTTTCGTAACTGAAGCGTCCAGCTTCCGGTTTCCCGACTTGTTAAGATTTTCCGTAAAACAAAACCTTATTAAAATCGATTCAATGTCTGTCTGCCTGCCTGTCTGTCACACTCACTTTTCTCCAAAACGGCTAAACCGATCAAAATGAAATTTGGTGGACAGATGGGAACTATGAAATCCCACGCATACATTGAGTGACATAGGGGCTCCTCCTACATGCATTCATTCCAAATTTTTTTTCACCGGATACAATCGTGTAGGGTATCAAATGAATGGTCTTGATTTGTACTTTCCGAAATTGATTAGTTTTGGCATGAATTGCGTGCGTGAATAAGGAGTCAAAATGTGCGCACTTCAAGTGAGACAGGACTCATTTTCGGAAACTACCCAACCTAAAAATCCGCAAAAAAAAAATCAGGTTGGTGCGCTTATATGAAATCTAGGCCCCAAAATATGTCCCATTCCGATATCTGGTCAAATAAACTTACCAATAGTATATATATAATAGAATCGCCTCTGATAATCAGGTGAGAGTTAACACTGAAGGCATCCACAACACAACCCTCCGCGACACCTATAAGAGGGAAATGGATGCCGCAATAACCGCAGTCAACAGAGGGCCTGGAGATGAAGCATCAACAAATGATCTTCACAACCACCTGAAGAACACTATTGTTGATACGGCCACAAAGATACTTGGCCCCAGCCGCAAAAGGAGTCGGAACGGCTGGTTTGGCGATGTATGTAAGCTAACAACGGAACGGAAGAATGCCGCATACCGAGTAATGTTGCATTCTCAAAGAACGCCGGCACGCGCAGAGACTTATCACGTACTCCGTCGAGCGGAGAACCGACTTCACAGACGGAAAAAGGAAGCCTGGAAGAACCCACAAGTCTGTGAACTAGGAAAATACAGGGAGCAACCGCACCAGGCGCGCAAGTTTTACCAATAAGTCAGCAGGATGAAGCCTTATACACCACGATGCTCATCCTGCCGAGACAAAGAGGGAAATCTGATTTCCGACAGAATGGGCATATTGGAGCGATGGGCTGAGTACTTTGATGAGCTACTGAACAACCAGAACATCAGCGAGTTGAAGGTCCCGCCAACTGAAACACTGCCACCGCCAAGTATAGAGAAACAGTCCGTGCAATTCATCGGCTTAAAAATCATAAGTCGCCAGGAGTCAATGGTGGTTCATCAATTTGTGCTCAAGGTATGGGACAGCGAATCAATGTCTGACGATTGGCAACGAGGGATTATCTGTCTCATACATAAAAAGGGAGATATCACACAGTGCAGCAATTATAGAGGTATCACGTTGCTGAGTACCATCTATAAGATCTTCTCCTCTATCTTGCTAGGCCGGATAGCCCCATACGCCCAGAACATCATTGGCCCATACCAAAGAGGCTTCATTGCAGGCAAATCAGCAACAGATCAGATTTTCTCTCTGCAGGAAGCGATGGAAAAACTGTTGGTATATGGACAACAGTCACACCATCTGTTCACCGACTTTAAAGCCGCCAGTGATAGCATGGCCAGGGTAAAACTGTACACGGCCATGAGAGAATTCGGTATCCCGACGAAATTAATAAGACTGACTTGGCTGATCCTGACCAATGTGCGAAGCCAGATAAAAGCAACAGGATCATTATCAAGACTATTCGACATCAACAACGGTCTACGACAAGGGGATGCCCTATCATGCGTCCTCTTTAACCTGGCCCTCGAGAAAGTGATCCGTGATGCTGAGGTAAATGCAAGAGGTACGATCCTCTTTAAGTCCACCCAACTACTGGCCTATGCTGACGATATCGACATCATGAGGAGAACTACACGAGACGTACAAACTGTCTTCATCCAGATCGAGCAGGCGGTGGATGGCGCGAGATCTTGGGCTGCACATAAATGAACAAAAGCAGCACCGAAAACCAATCAATCAACAACATCGAACCACACTGGTCAAAAAGGAAGAATAAAGATAGGAGAATACAACTTTGAGATCGTTGATAATTTCTTCTATCTAGGGTCGAAAATCAGAACCGATAACAGCTACGATGATGAAATCTGCGCACGGTTTTTGTCAGCCAACCGAGCCTATTTCCGCTTATAAAATTTGTTCCGCTCGAAACGTCTCAACATAGGGTCAAAGCTCTTACTGTACAAGACAATGACCTTGCCTCATGTATTCTTCGGAGACCTGGGTTCTTAGCAAGAAGAATTGCGAACTCTTGGCCGCGTTCGAGAGAAGAATCCTCCGTAGAATTTTTGGCCCCCTACATGAGAAGGGACGATTCCGTAGCCTACATAACGACGAAATCTATGAGCGATACCATGACCGTCCGGCTGTGGATAAAATCCGGCTCAATAGGTTACAGTGGGTGGATCACTTAATCCGTATGGATGAGGATGATCCAGCCCGGAAAGTCTATAAGGGCAATATCTATGGTAGAAAAAGAAGACGAGGCAGACCCTGCCTAAGATGGAGCGATGGCGTACATCAGGACGCCAGACAGCTTTTAGGGATATCGACTTGGTGGACCTCGGCGCAAAACCGGGATGTCTTCCTTATTAAGGCAGGCCTAGATCGGATACTGGTTGTTGCGCCGTTGTTTTAGTGTCAAAGTTAAATTCCGTTCAAGAAGAATCTAATGGCATTTGAGAATAATATTAAACTCAGAGTGTGAAGCGTATGAGGTTGACTATTATCAATACAGGGGTTTCCATCAAATAATTTATTTAAATCGCTTTCTAAAAAATAGAGGTCAATGGCATTTTTAGCTATGTGACACCGAGCTGTCGTCACTTGTCGCTCCTCACATCTTTTTCTTCAGCCTTTGTCCCGTTCACAAGCGGGGTCGGCTCGTCGTGGTCGGTTTCGCATTTTATCAAATGCCTGATCAGGATGTAATCCCCATCCAGCGTATCAAGCTGGATGGGGATTTAAAGGCCACCATTGTTTCGGCGGACTTCCTTACCATTGGCTTTGATGTTCAGACCAATATTGAAAATCTTCTCGTTTGTGCAAAACACCTTCAACAAGCAAGCAATAGCGACTAGACGAATCATTCAGCGAGCGTTCGCCAGCCTTGTATTAATATTAATAAACTTGAATGCTATGACTGTAATAGAGGAATGGATGATCCACAAAGGATCATCCTCAGTCTCGTTTTTAAATATTCGACGGCTTAGCCCCTATATCCTCATTAGTGCCAATGAAAAGATAGGAAATGTCTTCTACTTTATCTCTAGTGGCATGGCAACGAAAACAAGCTGCATATTGCCCTAACCGCTAAATATAACATGACAACAAATTATCCTCTTACATTCTTCCATTATGAATTCTATCAAGTGTCGCCGAATGCGACACGTTCGCAGGCTTTTTGCAAATCTGAGAATATTACCTCTATTGAAAAAAAACCTTTCCGCAGTATCTTCTTAATAGATCTGAGGATGCCCCGCAACTACATATGAAACGCGCGGACATCTCCTCCAGTTCCTCACACTGGATACATATAGCCGACCCCAACTTCTTCCATATAACATTTTAAGCATATACCAGGGTGCTTAATACCCCCCCCCTTAAAGGACAATAAGAATGTCACTACTTCACAAAAATTTTCGCCTGAAGTCAAATTTCTCCACTGGGTTACGTTAATTCTCGCAACTTCATTTTTAAACTATGTATGGTACATATGGCGGTAGCTGGCTTAACTTTAAGTTCTGACCCTCAAGACTCCCGAAGACCTTAATATCTACATCAGGAACATTTCGCGAAGCCGATCAAGTTTCAGCAGCGGCTTGTTGTAGTTTATTGGGGGGAGCCGCAGCTCCGAGCACTCAGGCCATTGTTCGGCCCATTGTACTATCCCCGTAAATCGCCTATTCAATGGCTTCCCGCCTACGACGTTCCCAGGCTTTAGCGAATCTGAGAAAATTCTCCAGAGGCAGAGAGTGCAGATTCTTCATTGTAGAAAACCTTGCCAACGTGTCTTCGTCTGAGATCTGAGGATGCCGGGCAGCTGCATAAAAAGCGCAGGGTCGTCTCCTCCTTCTCCTCACATTGGCTGCACACAGCCGAAACCACTACTCCAATCTTTTCAATATGATAATTTAAGGAGCAGTGTCCCGTTAAAAGTCCTACTAGGGTTTTCATGTCCCACTTCTTAAGGGACAACAAAAATGTCGCTCTAGTGGCCCTAGGCTCTATCGCAAGGACTTTCGCCTTTCGGCAATAATCCAAATTTCTCCACTCGGCTGCGTGAATCCTTGCAATTTCACCCTTCAGAGAAGACTTGACCGTAGATGGTCGGATTCCAAGAGCTGGTTCTGGCCCCACCATTGTGGATCCAGACCCTCGGCGAGCTAGTCTGTCACCCTCCTCATTACGAGCGATGTTTGAGTGCCCCGGCATCCACATCAGGAATATTTCGTTCAGTTGGCCAAGTTTCAGCAGCACCTGGTGACAACTCCACACCAACTGGCTTGATATGTCGTTGCCGTTTAGAGCTGATAATGCCGCCCGACTGTCGGAACAGATTCGAATGGTGCGACCCCCCCACTTTTGTCGCAGACATTCTTTTGCTGCCAATGAAATGACATATATCTCCGCCTGGAATATGGTCGTCATTTTTCCAAGGAATCGGGCCAGTTCTATAATCGAATTCTCCGAGAACATCCCTAAGTCCGATCCGATTATTTTTATTAAATCTGTAAATCTTTTCAGGTTATGGCCATTTGTCGACCATTCTTCTCTTTCGGTGATTCCGACAATGTACGTCTTTTCAAAGACGAATCTGGAAACCATATGATCGGTGGGCATCAGGGCTACCGAATGTTTTTAAGGAATTTTCAGAAAGACGCATTACCGCAAAGTTCAGTCTTGGCCATCAGACGATGAATGCATACATCAAAATGGGTTTTATTATAGATGTATACATCCAGTATATCCGTTTGAGTGAAAGTCCCCAGGTCTTACCTTCTTACATACCGCATTCCTATAGCCCCAGAGCAATCGGCAGGATTTCTGTTATTGTTCCTGGATTTGGTGCTTCCACGTTAACTTGGAGTCTTGGAGCTGAATTTCCGCCCCTGCTAAGGTGGGTAGCTTATAGCTACTCCACCTGATGTTCCTAGTGAACATAACTAGTCCAGTCTTCCTAGCGTTCACCGTGAGTCCATTGCGGAGGCACCAGCTGTGGATTTCATGCAGAGTTGCATTCAAGCGGTTACATACTGTGTGATCTACTATTCTTTCTAGTCCTTTTAGCAGAAAGGACGTTAGACTGATCGGTCGGAAGCATTTTGCGTCTGTGTAGGTGGGTTTTCCTGGTTTGGGAATAAAAAACACCTTTATATCACGCCATTTAATTGGAAAATAAACGTGTGCTAGGCATGCGCGATATATATTCCAAATATGTAGACCCAGGGCATCCATTCCCTCTATTACTAGCGCAGGAATGATGCCATCCGGACATGCAGACTTGTATCTATGGAACGAGTTAAATGCTCATTTTACTCGCTCCAGTGATACTACCTTCATCATCATCATCAACGGCGCAACAACCGGTATCCGTTCTTGGCCTGCCTTAATAAGGAACTCCAGACATCCCGGTTTTGCGCCGAGGTCCACCAATTGAATATCCCTAAAAGCTGTCTGGCGTCCTGACCTACGCCATCGTTCCATCTTAGGCAGGGTCTGCCTCGTCTTCTTTTTCTACCATAGATATTGCCCTTATAGACTTTCCGGGCTGGATCATCCTCATCCATACGGATTAAGTGACCCACCCACCGTCACCTGTTGAGCCGGATTTTATCCACAACCGGACGGTCATGGTATCGCTCATAGATTTCGTCGTTATGTAGCCTACGGAATCGTCCATCCTCATGTAGGGGGCCGTTCTGATTTTCGACCCTAGATAGGAGAAATTATCAAAGGTCTCAAAGTTGTATTCTCCTATCCTTATTTTGATGATGTTGGCTGGTTGGTTTTCGGTGCTGACGTTGCCACTATATATTTTGTCTTGCCTTCATTGATGTGCAGCCCAAGATATCGCCTCAATGGCCGCCTGCTCGATCTGGATGAAGGCAGTTTGTACGTCTCGGGTGATTCTTCCCATGATGTCGATATCGTCAGTATAGGCCAGTTGTTGGGCGGACTTAAAGAGGATCGTACCTCTTGCATTTACATCCGCATCACGGATCACTTTCTCGAGGGCAGGTTAAAGAGGACGCATGATAGGGCATCCCCTTGTCGTAGACCGTTGTTGATGTCGAATGGTCTTGAAAGTGATCCTGCTGCTTTTATCTGGCTTCGCACATTGGTCAGAGTCCACGTAGTGAGTCTTATTAATTTCGTCGGGATACCGAATTCTGTCATGGCCGTGTACAGTTTTACCCAGGCTATGCTATCATAGGCGGCTTTAAAATCGATGAATAGATGGTGCAACTGTTGTCCATATTCCAACAGTTTTTCTATCGCTTCCTGCAGAGAGAAAATCTGATCTGTTGCTGATTTGCCTGCAGTGAAGCCTCTTTGGTATGCGCCAATGATGTTCTGGGCGTATGGGGCTATCCGGCCTAGCAAGATAGAGGAGAAGATCTTATAGATGGTACTCAGCAACGTGATACCTCTATAATTGCTGCACTGTGTGATATCTCCCTTTTTATGTATGAGACAGATAATGCCTCAATACCAATCGTCGGTTGCTCCCTGTACTTTTCTAGTTCACAGACTTGTTGGTTCTTCCAGGCTTCCTTTTTCTGTCTGTGAAGTCGCTTCTCCGCTCGACGGAGTTCGTGATGAGTCTCTGCGCGAGCCCGCGTTCTTTGAGAATGCAACAACTCCATTCCGTTGCTAGCTTACATTCATCGTCAAACCAGCCATTCCGACTCTTTTTGCGGTTGGGGCCAAGTGTGCTTGTGGCCGTATCAATGATAACGTTCTTCAGGTGATTGTGAAGATCATTTGTTGATGCTTCATCTCGAGGTCCTCTGTTGACTGTGGTTATTGCGGCATCCATTTCCCTCTTATAGGTGGCGCGGAGGAAAATGTTGTTAATGGCTTCAGTGTTAACTCTCACCTGATTGTCAGAGGGGATTCTGGGTAGTGTTGTTATTCGAGCTCGGAACACCATGCCAACGAGATAGTAATCCGAGTCTATATTGGTACCCCTATATGTTCTGACATTCATCAAGGCTGAGAGGTGGCGGCGTTCGATTAACACGTGGGCGATTTGATTGAAAGTGGTTCCGTCTGGAGAGTTCCATGTATGTTTGTGGACCGCTTTCCGCGCAAACCAGGTACTTCCAGTAATCATTTCGTGTGACCCTGCTAATTAAATAATCGGCAGTCCGTTATCATTTGTATTTTCGTGTAAGCTATGCCAGCGTATCGCGGGAATACGGGCTCCTTCTCTACTTGGCTGTTAAAATCCCCAAGTATGATTTTAATATCATATCTGGGACAGGCGTCGAGTTTTCGCTCAACTGCCTCGTAGAAGGTATCCTTCTCCGACTCTGCAGTCTCCTCTGTAGGGGCGTGAACATTAATGAGGCTTATATTTCTAAACTTGCCTCGCAAGCGCAGAGTGCATAGCCGTTCGCTTATGTTTTCAAAGCCGATAACAGCAGGTTTCATTTTTTGGCTGACTAAGAAACCTACTCCGAGCACACTGTTTACTGTATGGCCACTATAATATATAGTGTAGTGGCTGTTCTCCAGGAAACCAGTCCCGGTCCAACGCATCTCTTGTAACGCTGTTACATCAGCCCTATATTGGGACAGGGTATCGGCTAGTTGCTCATCAGCTTCATCTCTGTACAGGGAGCGCACGTTCCACGGGAAAATGCGTAAATCGTTATTCCGTTGTCGTTGCCGGGTTCGTCGTTGTGTAATCCGTCCAATCCGAGACTCCTGTTATGGCTTCGTAACAAGTTGTTTTGCGTGTAGGGTTGTCAGCCCTACCCAACCCCTAACCTGGAGAACCAGTTGGTACAATTTGTCCCGTTTTTAGACGCGGGAGACTCGAGACTCGTCTGCAGCTTTTCGTTAAGAAAGAGCTCCCAGCGGTCACCACGTGGAGGTGTAGACAGGGTTTGGTAGTAAAGCTGTTGGTGTTGGTTCAGCAGGCGTTTCCCAGGTTTTATACTCCATCGTGGGTGCCAATCCACGTTTCGCCCTGGGACCTATACTACCCTTTGACCAACCTTTGATACTACTTTGCATGCCAGTCTCTCAGTTGAGGGCTGTATGCACCTTTTGGCCCCGAGAATAGATTTCGGATGCTGCCTGGGAAGTGCAATTCAAGCAAATTGTTTTCCGTTTCTTCATCGCTTTCTGTGTACCTCCCGTTCTGTAAACGTAAATAACCCAGTTTCTGGCTGAGTTCTTTAACTAGCTTCAGCTTTGAGGTTGCGTCAAGAGAGCTAGTCTCTTCGCAAAAGCGTCTCCATGATGATCGTTTAGGCGAGCTTATGCTCTTCTTTAGAGCCTTCGGTGCCTCTTTATAGCGATTCTAGCTAGCGCCTGAATCACAGTTCAGAGCACGATTGAGGAGCATCCTTGTCGTTCTCTTTTGCTTTGCCAAATCGGAGTTCCACCATGGTGTTTTACCCTTCTTTGGCATCTTGTGTGGACAGCTTTCTTCGAAAGCTTCTCCCATGCTAGTTGTGATCATCTGGCTTGTCTTCTCAATTCCAGTAATGGATTTGATGCGCTTCCCACGAATCGTGACTCGGGCGCCCAATTCTATTGATTGGGAGATGTATAACATCACCCAATCTGTCTTCCGCGGATTCCGAAATGGAGTGGGAGGGAGTGGATCCATGCCCATTACGAAATCAATGCGTCTGTGATCCGAGAGTGTGATATCGTTTGATACTCTCCACTCTCCGATCAGAGCCACGATGTCAGGAGATACCACCGTGATGTCGATGACCTATCGCCTGACCACGTTGAAGAAAGTGCATTCATTACCCAAATTAAGGATCTGCAAATCGGTTCCTACTAGGTACTCCAGTAGTCTCAATCCTCTTGTATTGATGTTCGAACTTCCCAAGCATATGTGGTGAGCGTTGACATCACATCTTGCTATTACCCCCATACCTCTACTTTTAGCATATTGGTTAGCTCTGATGAATGCTCCATTGGGAACGTCTTCGGCGTCATAGGGAAAATATGCAAAGCACCACAATATCTCTTTATCTCCCTGTTGACTTTTTATGGTTAACTTAGCCGATGTGGTGTCGCCACTACATAGGTCGTTAACCAAAGTAGCCTGAAAATCTTTTGAGACTACCATGCAGGAGCGGGTTCGATCGCTTCCATTGGCATACAATACGTCAGCATGCTGGAAGTTTAGGCCCCTGACTACCCCACCAACAACTCACGGTTCTTGTATGAGGTATATAAATATCTTGCAGCTATTGATCCGACGACTGATAAGGTCAGTCACCGCTTTACAATGCTGCAAATTTATTTGGGAAATGTGGCACCTCATCTAGGTTTCAGATGAAGATGTCGAGGGCTGCATGCCCCTGCAATGGTTTTAGGAGCCGACATTTGTAACGTGTCGGTCTCTAGCCCATAGTACAACCAGCAGCCCAATTTTTCTCGAACCTTCTTAACATCGGATTCGGGAACGCCGATAGTGAGAAAAGTTCCCGGCCTATCGGCTCACTCTCCTGTTTTGCTGCCTAACAGCAACCAGGTGGAAGTGTTGAGGTTGTTCTGCACACGAAGTTGTTCCAGAACCCCAGCACCTCTTCTGGTAGCCAGAGGAAGCACTTTTTGATCGATGGAAACTCAGAGACCCTTTTCAAGGTTAGTCGCGCACCCTCCCACACATCATTGAGGGAGGAGCAGTACTGCCTGAGCCACTCGTTCGGGTCTTCGTCGGCAAAGTTCAACCGTAACATTTTACGGTGTACACCTACCGACTCAAAGCAAAGCTTAATGGCTTCCTGCGGATGCAGTCCCTACAGCTAGGAGGAGTTTCCTGCTAAGCTGTTCGCACTGCTCAGTATCGTAGCCGGATGGATTAGAGTCGTCATACAGGACCCATCCATCGGCTTTGATAGCCTTGGCTGCAAATGAAGGCCTAGCCGTGGCCGGCCGAGTCCTCTTTGCTACCTTTTGTGTCGAAGAGTTAGGATCGTCCGAGGACGGCTGCCACTTCGGTTTCCCCGTAGCCGCAGGTGCCCCGAACGCTCGTCCCCCCACAACCTTGGCACAGCTCTTGGGTTTGCGTTGCTCGGAGGCGGTTTGCCCGAAGGTTGTTGGCTGTCCGTGGAAAGGTGCTTACGCATGGGCAAGACTTCAGCCTCAACAGGTGGCGCCGATTGAGCCCTGGGGTCAGGAGTGCTGACAGAAGGGGCCTGCTTCGGCTCGTCCGTTAAGGACTGGCTCCCAATTAGATTGGTTCCCACCTAAGTGGAGGATTTGAGTCTAGACTCAGGTTCTCCGATGAGAGGTTGCCCCTTCACTCGGGGTTGGATCGTCACGATCGAGGTTTAATTGTGTTTGCTTAACAAGTGTATGTTTGTGTTTTTTTGTTTTTTCATAATTAGCTGCCATCGCCTCAATTTTATCGGGGAAAGTAAGTCGATCTCGGCGAAGCCCCTTTTTGCCGAGACAAGACTAGTTGAGACCTGGGGTCTCATCTTAACCCCTGTGATCATTCAGCCCTCGGAATGGTAGTCACACCTTGGCTTGGGGTTTTGATTACCGCTTGGCTTCAGGTGTCACCTCCCGTTTTCTGGAGGATCTTCCTCACTTAGCTGCCTCACCATGACAGGGTAGGTAATCGTCGAGGGAGAATATTATCACTTAGCGGTGGTAACATTCAGATATATTTTGTCAATAAAATGACAAATGTCTCGCAACGATCATTGGGGCGCCATCAAGAAAGCTCTTTTCTCGGGTGCCACACAAGTCGTCGGCCACAAGACCTGGTTGACTACAGAATCTTGAAAGCGAGTTCCGATTCCGTTCGAAATCCCGGAAAGTTCAGCGTAGTGTGCGCCGCGACAAAAGTTGTTATTTCGCTGGTCAAGGAAGTGGAAGATGTTGCAAATCGCAGTGATTTCAAAAGCATCTGCCGCATCATGAAAGAAATTGCATATGGTCGGTGGTCCCGTAACGGACTTTAACAATCGATTCCTGAAACGAGCAGCTGTACACGTTGAAAGAACACTTCACCACGTTTCTTAACCGGATGATATCCGATGAAGTTCGATCTTTTGTGGATGAAATGGTTAGTCACTCTAACATGCAAATATAGATTATTCCTCCGAGAAGAAGAAATCATCTCGGCCATCAATGCACTCAAACAGAGTAAAGCCGCTGGGCTCGATGGTCTCTCTACAGAGTTATTGTTCGTTGTGCCTTCAGTTTCTGCAGATCTGCTCCTTCCTTTCTATATGGAAATCCAAGCTATTTCCCAAAGAATAGGAGAAAGGGGTGATCGTTAAGATTCCAAAGAAGTTAACCGGTCTTGAGTGTGACAATTGGAGGGCTATCTGCGCACTCCTGTCGTCGTAAAGAAGCTGGTTTCCACTCCTGATCCTTCTGCATTCATCCCATCTACACCCTGCGAACCATTTTGCAACAATGTGCAAAGTTTAAAGTTTAGGGACACCGTGAAGAAACTAATAGCTATCATCAGAGCGACATATGATGGCGCAAAATGTTACGTGCTGCACCGAAGTAAAATCTCGGAGGATATTGAGATCCAAAACGAGGTCCGCCGGGGTTGCATCTTGTCACCGATATTATTTCTTCTTGTTCTTCATACTGCTCTATCCGAAGGATTTGGAGGAGTTTAACGAACAATGGTATCTTTTTTTAAACACCTTAATTACGTTGATGAGATCTGTTTGCACTTTCATCACGTCATGGACTTTGGCCATATTGCT
The DNA here is from genome assembly GCF_905115235.1 of Hermetia illucens. NCBI lineage: Eukaryota > Metazoa > Arthropoda > Insecta > Diptera > Stratiomyidae > Hermetia > Hermetia illucens. The sequence goes on from NC_051852.1 coordinate 75,700,453, forward strand.
CTTTATTTGGAAAAAGAGGCAAGTATATTTGGACTAAAAATAAACACTAACAAAACCAAAGTTCTCAGTCTGACGGGTCATCGCACTCTCCCTATCTGCATTAATGGGTAGAGCATGGAAGGCGTAGATCAATTCATATATCTAGAAAACGTGGTTTCTGCCGACGGTGACACCGAACTAGATACTCGTTTGTTCTGCTTTATCTGCCCTATCTAAAATCTAGCAATGCAATTATCTCAACTGAGACTGTTCTCTGCTATTTGTTTCTATATGGGAGTAGCACACGGAAAGTGGCCTTCACTGGCACTCTAAAGCTCCAAGCTTTCGCCAACCCCTGTCATAATTGGAGTACGCTGGCCTGAGGTGAGGCGGTTGTGATGGCAGCCCTTCAGTATCCATATCCTTGATAGTTTCCTTCCCAAACATCTTTAATTTTCCAAAGACACGAGATCGCAGATGTTGTGTTAAGGGAATCCCAAGCCTGATTGCCTTCTTCTTTCTTTAAAATAGCATGGTGATGGTTCTTAGACCATTGCAACTAAATTCGGAGAAAGTCAACCCAGGCATAGTTCCAATCGGAAAGTAAAAATAAAGTACAAGTAATTGCGCTTTTCACCCAGTTGAAAACACATCCGAAAACTCTTGCTAGTTTCTGGCGATTTGTTTCAGTTCTCTAGTTAGTTCGCCCTCTAATTATGCTTTTACATCTTAGTAAAGACTTAGTAAAAGAGCAATAACAAATGGGTAATTAGTGTTGTGGAAAACTGCGTCCCTGCTACTGATGCTTAGAAAAGTAACTTGACCTCAAGGACACCACCGTCCCTACTATTCAAGCAGTTCATTTGAATGAAAGCTTAACGTATCAAAGAAGTAACTATGTCTCTATCATTTCAGTATTTCTTTACGGTGCACGTACCCATAACAAAATTCAACAGTTCACCCACTTCAAGCTAACCGCCGAGGCAGCCAATGGATCCAAACGTCCAACAGTAGCTTCTCCACGCAGAGTCGGTCGTTTCCAGCTATTTGGTGACTCTTTGGCCAAGTTTAACGAGGAATGTATTAACACAGTCTCCGAAGTTGATGATCTACCAAAAACTGAAATTCAAGTAATGTGGGTTGCTCCAGAGACAGGATCGGGATGTGTTGCTCTATCGGCCATGATTTACGAAAATGCGCAGTCATGGTACTCAGACGACGGTGAATTGACAAAAGTTATTTGCGAGAAAAAGTTGGAGAAAGAGGAAGCCAAGAAGGAATGCTGCGCCTGTGATGAGGCGAAATATAGCGTGAGTAGTTTTTTCGATGCATGAAGTTATCAAATCAAATATATACATTGGAGAATTAGTTTGTTTTCGAAGGAATCTGGTCAAATGAAACCCACCCCAAGGATTACCCCTTCGCTATTTGGCTAACGCACTTCTCTGATGTCGTCGGAGCATCGCATGAATCGAACTTTTCATTTTGGGGCGAAAATCATATCGCTACTGATGGCTTCCGCTCATTAGCCGAATGGGGTTCGCCTAGCGCTCTAGAAGCTGAACTACGAACCTATGGTCCACGCCTGAGGACGCTTATAAAAGCAGCTGGATTATGGTACCCCGACGTCAATACAAATACTTCATCCCATTTTCGTGTTGATAGAAAGCACCACAAGGTTTCGTTGGTATCAATGTTTGGTGAGTTTTTCTGCTTTCATTAAAAGAAACATAAATAAGATATGAGCATTTCAGGTCCTTCTCCGGATTGGGTGGTTGGTGTAAGTGGACTGGATTTGTGTTTGGAGGACTGTTCATGGAAAGACTCTCTTGATTTGGATCTGTTCCCATGGGATTCTGGAACTGATAGCGGTATTTCTTATATGGTTTGTAATCATTTGTCTTTCAGCTTTGACTGAGTGTCAGGTAAATACTATCAAATTCTAACTATAGTCACCCAATCTTGAGACAATTCCACGTGAAAAAATGTACCGTATCACTACTATGTACCCAGAAGATCCACGAGCTCCATTTTACAATCCTAACTCAGACAAGATGACACCATTGGCAAAACTTTACATTCGGCGAGAAAAAGTTATTCCCCGCTCTTGTGATGAAGAATTTTTGGAAGCTTTACAGCTTGACGTTGCCGAGAACACTGAAGATCAGGATGTGAGACGTACGAGCATTACCTGGTCTAAAATCCATAATATACCTAACCAACCAACTGTTTACTGTTTCAGCGGAATGCGCTGTAACCGAATATACAGCCTGGACACCATGTTCTGTCTCTTGTGGTAAGGGATTACGGAAGCGTACACGTCAATATGTAAATCCGGAAAAGGCAAAGATGGCTTCTTGCAACCGACAACTGATTTCCAAGGAGATGTGTGTTGCCCCTGTGCCAGAATGCGAGTATGTTTTTTCGAAGAGCTTTTATGCCGAAATTTCAACATTTGCATTTTACAGAAATCAGGAATCTGACGACGATGAGGGCGAGAACTTAGCCAAGAGTCAGTTATTAGTTGGCGATAATGGTGAAGGGATTGGAGTTTGTAGAACAAATCCATGGTCGGATTGGTCAGAGTGTTCAAACACATGTGGGATAGGCATCACAATGCGTACTCGAACTTTTGTCAATCATTTGGGTCGAAAGAAATGTCCACATGTTACGATTGTGGAGAAACAAAAGTGTATGAAGCCAGATTGCACCTTCGAGAAGGAAGAACTTCCTGATCCTATGTGTCCAGTAACAATCTGGAGTGACTGGAGTCCATGCAGTGCAACTTGTGGTAAGGGGGTAACAATTCGAAGACGTCTCTTGAAAGTTGACCCGGAAATGGAAAAGACCTGTTCTGAGCGTCTTGACCTGTTCCAACAACGAGAATGTACTGTTAAGGAATCTTGCAGGCTAGATAATCAATCAAAGCAAGGTAAAGATTATCGCATTGCGTTCGCCTATTTCACATAAGCCCGTCCAAATTGTCATACGTCTTTGCTTTAAAAATTACAGAAATCTGCTCTGAATTACCTGAGATCGGCCCTTGCCGCGGATCATTTAAAAGGTTTGCATACAATCAACAAACGAATACTTGTGAAGAATTCATGTATGGAGGATGCCGAGGAAGTCGAAATAATTTCCTAACAAATGATGACTGTATGCAAACATGCTCCCGAAAAGATAGTAAAATACTCGTAAATAGCATAAAAATTATCTGATGTTAACTTTGCCTCTCTCCCAATCTAGACGATGATAGTCAATCGACCAGACCACCAGCTCTAGTTGGCCGCGCCCCTCAACAGCCTGACCGTCGAAGGGGCGAACCTGTTGATTGCCAGGTGTCCATGTGGTCGGAGTGGTCTTTGTGCAGCGCAAGTTGCGGTCCAGGAATTAGAACAAGAACAAGACAAATCTTTCGACGGCCACGCAACGGCGGGTTACCTTGCCCAAGGACACATCAACGTCAAAAATGTGAGGGCGATTGCAGTAACGCTTGAAAGTTACGCACCCTTGATAAATGTTAAGGATTACACTCCATAATTCAAAATTATATACTTTTAAAACTGATCCGTTGCCAAAGTTAAAATGCATATTGAATAAAATTCAAGAATAAAAAATTTCAATTTTAAGGTTTGTCTTGCGCATTTTATTCGGAATTTATTGTAACAACTAACTATATAGCTATATTAAAAACTTAAATGATTGGTGAAATCGACGTTAAAGGACCTCGCTCAAATATTGAAGCTGCCGAAGTTTTCCGTCGTCACCTGTTTGCTTGCCTCTTCGCTAGTGAATATAGGAGGGGGTTCCTTTGAACACTTCAGTCCGTCACATGTTATTTAACAAAGACTTCACCTGGGTCCCGCACCGGAACCTCAAAAGCAGGCATGGCACATCACGCATAACTGCTGAAATATAACATGCGAGCTAAGGTTGGAAATTAAAACAAAACAAGTCGGGAAACCGGAAGCTGGGCGCTTCAGGTATGAAAGGTTTTGTTTGCTTCTCCTGTGAGTATATTTGAGTGTAGAACTATCCCATTTGTACGTAGCCCGTTAAGAAAATGTATTTAGCATATCAGATTTAGTATTTCGGGTTGTAAATATTCACGGTAAAGACAATTTTGAGCTATTGTAACTTTCTTACTAATAGTATGATTTTGATCAAACTTGGAGATAATATGCTTCATATTATATTTTATACTACTAAAAACTTTTATAACTCTGAGATAAACTTAAGGGGGGTTTTACTCAATTTTCCCAAAAATATGGTAATATACTATTATTAACTTAATTTGAACAAATATCGATATGGAGAGTATTTTGAGGCCTGGGCACCATATAAAGGCAGCTTCATGATTTTTTTCAAATTTTTCGGTTGGGTAGTTTCTGAGAATGGCTCCATTAAAGAAATCACCACTTTCCACCCCTCCCACTCCCCGCCTTTTCAACAAATCTCAAAACTAAGACCGGCTTCGAAAAGTACTAATCGAGACCTTTCATTTGATACCCCACATGACTATATTTGGTGAAAAAAAATGTTACACCCCACTTTTACATGTACACATCCCACCTTCTCACCAAATTTTGTCTCAATCGGTATAGCCGTTTCTGAAAAAAGTGCCTGTGACAGACAGACAGACAGACAGACCGACGGACAGACAGACATTGAACCGATTTTAATAAACAAAACCTTAAAAAACAAGTCGGGAAACCGGAAGCTGGACGCTTCAGGTACGTATTTGTGTATTTCTTAGTACGTAGCACGTAATGTATTCATATATTATGTAAGAGTATCCACTTTAGGGTGATATTGACATTCAAAGTCTTCAATTTTCAAAGAAGCAACAACTTTGACGTATTATAACTTCGTTAGTAATAGCGCAATTTCCACCAAACTTGGTATGATCATGCTCTACATTATAGCCTACATCAATGCAATTTAATAGTACTAGGATGAACTTAAGGGGCGGTTTCCAGCCAATTGCAAAAATGTTGAGTAATATACTATTATAAACTTTATTTGAACAGATATCGGTATGGGAGGTATTTCGGAGCCCAGGCACTATATAGTGGCAGCCTCTTGATTTTTCGGTTGGGTAGTTTCTGAGAATGGCCCCGTTAAGGAAATGATCACTTTCAACCCCCCGCACTCTCCACCTTTCCAACAAATGTCAAAACGAAGGCCGGTTTCAAAAAGTACTAACCGAGACCTTTAATTATAACCACATGACTAAATTTGATGAAAAAAAATTTACACCTAACTTTTGCATGTATGGGGACCCCCCTTAAATTCTACGTAAAAGGATGTAACTCACTGTATGTGTGAGCGTTCACAGTTCCCACCTTCCTACCAAATTTGGTGTCAATCGCTATAACTGTCTCCGAGAAAAATGCGTGTGACAGACAGACAGACAGTACACCGATTTTAATAAGGTTTTGTGTTTACACAAAATCTTAAAAATGACGGCGCAAACAAGCTCGAGTGGCCGTAAAACTCCGGAATCGATTGCCACGATCGAGAGGGTAGATCCACAACGAATCACTCCCCAATCGATGCTTTTCATGCCTCAGTTGTCCATGAGTCGGGGTTTTTAGGGTTCCCACCTTGCCTTGGCATCCTCAGGCCATTACATTGGAGGATGCTCCTTGTATTTCAATGTGAGTTTCACCAGTTAGAGAGGAGGAGGCAAGAAGGAATCCTCAAATCAAAAGTTTAACTTCAATTCAATTCTATCATTCCGCACTCAATGAAAGTAACTTAATAACTGATAAGGAGGATGGATAGCTGTAGTCTGAATGGCTGTACGCCACCGCAAAGTCTCAGGGGTAGGTGAGGAAAACGCAGGAACTTTGAAGCCTTGCAAGTTACTCACTGAGAAAACTATCAACACAACTGGCAGTTAGGTGTAAAATGGTAAAAATTAGGTGTAAGGCGGCTCGACGTTTAAGCGTCACGATGACCAGGAACATGGCTCCAACTGCTGCAGCTGTTATGCCTTCTGTTGCAACTACTTTGCGTAAGCAGTGCATGAGGTGGACTGAGGATATGAACCTCTTTATCATCCGCTTCTACCACGAAATGTCAACGTCGTGGGTAAATACAACATCTTACCTCCTCTTGATGCATCAGAGATTCGTCGAACGATACCCGCAATACGCACATGACTGTATAACGGGTTGCAGACCAGTATCGCTTTATTACTCAGTGGCACAATTCTAGCCATCATCAGGGAGGGTGTCCAACTTGTGGTCATTGCGGGAATTGGTAACCAGCAGTCGATTACGGCGTCAATAACACCACGCCACACTCCAGGCAATAGTTTCAGTACTCGCCGAAGCACACTTCTTCATCCTCCGCCTGAAGTCGCCTCTGAGATTCAAGAGTAATTCCAAAGAGCGTTTACAGAATTTTTGGAATTGCGTCCTTTGCATAGACCAGTAACTCCGAAAATTTTACCTCAAATCAATGATGAGATTGGATCTCACCTGTGTACTCACATGTCGCTGCTGCAACTACAATGATTTATGTATTGTGGTGTATTGTGGCTGTCAGATTGCACGGCAGAAGATTCGTTTTCGCGTTATTGATTTGGAACTTCAGCGCAGCTGAAGTAAGACATCGCTAGGTTGATTGAAATCAGTCGGCTGCGACGGTTGGGGCAAGTCACTCTAGATATCCTCAGAATGGAACGTATTTAAGAAACCAGGGGAACTTTTTCAGACCATTCAACGTATCCCAACAGAAGGTGCAGACAGTGCAGTTTTCGGAATATTGGGGAGGACTTTTAACGATACTCGCTCAGCAGGCAAGGCAATCGCCGCGCCAGCATGCCAGACAGCATGCAGATGTTATCAAGTAGGAAGTTCAACGAGCCATATATAAATCGAAGAATTGGAGAGGTCTTGGTTTATATCGGGTGCAGGTTTTCCTCACTGCGGAGATTATCTACTTTATCTCTAAAACGGACACAGTGCGGGATCTAGCAAGTGCAAGACCGATTATTTGCGTGCTAACTCTCTACAATCCCATAACGTTATTAATAGAAATATTGACAACGTCCCGCAGCGTCTTTGACGCCTTGGCCCGAAACTAATCAAGTTTCCGGCGACAATTATGGAATGGTGGCATACCACCTCATCAGGGCATTAATCGAAAGGTGGAGCCAATCTACATACGGTGAAGAATCTTCCAGATAGCGCTGAACACCCTCTCATGGCTACTAAGTGGTGCTAGATGGCATGGTTTTGCAATAAAGTATGGTCTACGTGCTAATTGCGAGGTGTCATTATCATTATTAACGGCGCAAAAACCGGTATCCGGTCTAGGCCTGCCTTAATAAAGAACTCCAGACATCCCGGTTTTGCGCCAAAGTCAACCAGTTCGGCATCTCTAAAAGCTCGCCATCGCTCCATCTGACGCAGGGTCTGTCTTGCCTTCTTTTTCTTCTACAGCTACTGCCCTTATATACTTTCCGGGCTAAATCATCTTCATCCATACGGTTTAGGTGATCCATCCACCGCAACCTCTTGAGCCAGATTCTATCCACAAACAGACGGTCATGGTATCGCTCATAAATTTTGTCGTTATATAGCCTACGCAATCATCTATCTTCATGTAGGAGGCAAAAATTCTTGGGAGGATTTTTCTTTCGAACGCAGCCAAGGGTTCGCAATTTTTCTTGCCAAGAGCCCAAACATCCAAGGATTACATAAGGACTGGCAAGATCATTGTCTTGTACAGTAAGAGCTTTGACCCTATGGTGAGACGTTTCGAGCGAAACAGTTTTTGTAAGCTGAGATACGCTCTGTTGGCTGCCAACAACTGTGCTCGGATTTCATCGTCGTGGCTGTTATCGGTTGTGATTTTCGAGAAATTATCAACGGTCTCAAAGTTGTAGTCTCCTATTTTTATTCTTCCCGTTTGACCAGTCCGATTCGATGTTGCTGGTTGGTTGGTTTTTGGTGCTGACATTGCCACCATATATGTATTTTGTGTTGCTTTCATTGATGTGCAGCCTAAGATCTGGCCCCAATGGGCGCCTGATCGATCTAGATGAAGACAGTTTGTACGTCTCGGGTGGTGCTTTCCATGATGTCGATATCGTCAGCATAGGCCAGTAGTTGGGTGGACCCAAAGAGGATCGTACCCCTCGCGTTTACCTCAGCATCACGGATCAGTTTCTCGAGGGCCAGGTTAAAGAGGACGCATGATAGGGCATCCCCTTGTCGTAGACCGTTGTTGATGTCGAATTGTCTTGAGAGTGATCCTGCTGCTTTTATCTGGATTTGTATTTCGTCCTGCCTTCATTAATGTGCAGCCCAAGATCTCATGCCGCATGAAGGCATTTTGTACGTCTTGAGTCGTTCTTCCCATGATGTTGATATCGTCAGCACAGACTATTAATTGGGTGGACTTAAAGAGGATGGTGCCTCTCGCATTTACCTCAACATCACGGATAACTTTTATTAGACCGTTGTTGATGTCGAAAGCTCCAAAGAGTGATTTTACTGCTTTTATCTAACCTCGCACATTGGTCATGATCAGCCTAGTTGGTTTTACCGATTTCAGCGGCATACCGAATTGGATACGCTATCATTGGCGGTCTTGACGTCGATGAAAAGATGGTGCAACTTATTGCCATATTCCATCGCTTGCCGCAGAGAGAAATTCGGATCTGTTGCTGATTTGCCTGGAGTGAAGCCTCTTTGCTATGCGCCGATGATGTTCTGGGAATATGGAGCTATCCGACCTAACAAGATAGGGGAGATTATGCTATCGATGGTACTCAGCGTGACATCTCTATCATTTTCGCATTACGTGATATCTCCCTTTTTATGTATGGGACAGATAATGCCTCATTGCTAGTCGTCAGGCATTGATTCGCTGTGCCACACCTTGAGCACAAGTTGATGAACCACTTGGTGTAATTGGCCGCCTCCACATTTAACCAATCCTATCGCCTCCTGGCGACTTCTAGTTTTCAAGCCGGTGGATTGCACGAACTGTTTCTTCTATACTTGGTGGTGGTAGCATTTGTCCGTCGTCTTCAGTTGACGGGACCTCCAACTCGCCGATATGTTGGTTGTTTAGCAGTTCATCAAAATACTCAACCCATCGCTCTAATGTCCATTCTGTCGGAAATCAGATTTTCTTATTTGTATCGGCAGGATGAACATCGAGATGTGTAAGCCTTCATCCTGCTGACTTGTTGGTAAAACTTGCGCGCCTGGTCTTGTTGCTCCGTGTTTAATTGTTGAGTTCACAGATCTGTTGGTTCTCCCGGACTTCCTTTTTCTGTCTGTGAAGTAGCTTCTCCGCTTGACGGAGTTCGTGATAAGTCTCCGCGCATTCCCACGTTCTTTAAGAATGCAACATTAGTCGGTATTCGGAGTTTTTCCGTTTCGTTGTTAATTTACGTTCATCGTCGAACCAGCCGCTTCGACTTTTTTTTGCTACTGAGGCCAAGTATGTTTGTGACCGTATCATGATTCATCTCCAGGGCCTCTGTTGACTGCGATTATTGCGGCATCCGTTTCCCCTTTAAAGGTATGTGGATGGCTTCAGAGTTAACTCTCACCACATTGTCAAAGGGGATTCAAAACGGTGTTGTTACTCGAACACGGAGCACCATGCCAACGAGATATTGAAAAGTGGCGGTTGAAAGTAATCCCGTCTGCTGGCGACACCTCTGGTTGTGGAGTGCTTTCCGCGCAAATCAGGTAATTTCAACAACCATTGCGTGCAACACTGCTAATTGAATAAATCGCAGCCCGTTATCATTTTTATCCTTATGTAAAATACGGGAGTTAACGTACGCCTGAATACGGGCTCTGTCCCTAATTTGCTGTTAAAATCGATTCTATCGCATCGTAGAAGGTATCCTTCTCCGACTCTGTAGGGATGTGAACGTTAATGGGAGTTATATTTCGAAATTTGCCTCGTAAGCGCAGAGTGCATAGCCTTTCACTTATATTTTGAAAGCCGATAACAGATTTCATTTTTTGGCTGACTAAGAAACCCTTCCAGCATATGGTTTACCGGTATAATATATGGTGTAAGGGCTCTTTTCCAGGAAACTGTTCCGGCCCATTCGCAACCCTTGTAACGCGAATCGTTATTCCGTTTTGGTTGCTGGGTTCCTCGTTGTATAATCCATCCAGTCCGAGGCTCCTTTTGTGGCTTCGTAATAAATTGTTTTCCGTGCAGGGTTGGCAGCCCTGCCCAACCCCGTGGAGATGCAGTTGGTACAATTTGTACCGTTTTTACGAACCTTCATCCTTCTCCATCTGCAGCTTTTCGTTAAGAGTAAATTCCCGGCGATCGCCACGTGGAGGTGGAGATAGGGTTTGGTAGTAGAACTGTTGGATTTGCAAGGTTTTATGCTCCATCGTGGGTACCAATCCCTCTTTCGTCCTGGGTTCTATACTATCCTTTGATATGCTTAGGTGACATCAAGTTGTATGCTGCTACTAATAACCATCTTAGAAGTTTGCTGCGAATAGTAGGCATGTTCAGCGGTGATTTTCGGATGGAGTTTGGTCTAGACAAGTGTTGAATCTAAGCCATCTGCAAAAGTCCACACGTGCTGCATGCCGGACACAGCCACCCATATCCAAGCTATGACCCAAACAAACTTCTACAAATACCTAGGAACCCTGCAAGCAAGCTCATGCTCGAGTTGATAATCTAAAGAATGCTCTACTGTCTGAATTCCTGCAACGTGTAAAGCCTAAATCGCGTCTCCCGGGGAAGAATAAAATAAACGCACTAAACATATTCGCTGTCCCTTCCCTCGGAATATTGCCGAGGATGAAAACCAATCTGGAACTATGTCCAAATTCTGAATGCATCATTCAGATTTTGCCGTAGAGCCGTTGATGTATGTAAGGTGATCTATTAAAACTTTGGGCACAAGCATAGATTGATCACGGGAAAATATCCGGCTTGCCGGTATGTGTCGCAGGCAGTATAGCGTACCTTGGGACCAGCAAGTTCTAACTGATCGCCATATACCACACAACAATCCTGACGTAGTGTTAATTGACAAGACGCCGTCGAAAATAGTATTTCACTCTACCAAATATTCAACAAATTGACGTATTACTCGGTACTTGCTTACCACAAAACTACTCACAAACAAACCAGATGAAGTCAAAGCAATACGCGCTAACTATGGAAGTTCCTCAACTGAACTGATCAGCACTGGCTCAGCTGACCTTCCACGAGACGGCATCCAACCAACGGCGCCGCTAAAACCGACTATTCATATGCACAATATTTCGTTTTAGCCAAACAAGCGTTAGTAATGCTTTTCTGAATATACAAAGAACAACAAAAAGTTAATGATCGTTTTCGAAATACTGGAAATGTGGAAATTTTCTAACATTTCGTAAACTTTGAAATATTTAAATGAATTTTAGTTTTTTGTGGGAAGGTACAAGATGCAAGAGTTTTGTAAATGGGATTGAAAATTAAAATTATTATGTTAAACTAAATATTTAAAACAAATGGATGTTGGGATGGAAAATGGGAAATTGAAGTATTGAGAGTATTGAGTTGAAGTTGCAGAAAAAGAAATATGCCACATATAAGGAAATAAATCTCTCATCCGCTCGTCACATGACAAAGAGAATGAAATGATGCGGCTGCTCAAAAGCCACGGACAAAACATATTACCCTGATTTCACTCAGGTACTCGTTCACGCCTGAGTTGACAGGTGTCCGGCATCCAGTCACGACACAAATCCCTCCGCTACCACTGAGATTTAAACCACCTTCCGCTATGGAAACCTAGCACTCTAACCACTAAGCCATCCAGACACTATGCCGTTGAATTGTTATACTATATTAACTACTTAGTAATTTCCTACTTCTGGTTGTTTCAGCCTAGCATGTGGTATTAGGTAATCTTTCAAGTATCTCAACCTACTTTGCACAAGAGCCGGGCATTCACCGTAACATGTATGAAGGCTTCATCACCTTTCCCACAGAATGATGAAAATTGTGCCTGCAGATATCCTTAGTTTCACCAGGTGATTGTTTGCAATGACCAATGTGTATCCCTACTATGAATCTAATGCTCATCTTGGTCAAATTCAAACAATCCTTCGAACACTTGGGATACGAACCCCCATGAGTACCCTGGACCGTTCTATTCTTGATAAGTTCGCCCAGTATTGTTTCTCCTCATCCCTTATCATCATGGCCATGAACCCCTTCCCGATTCTACAAAAGAGTTCTGGTGCTATAATGGCTTTCCTGTCCCTTTTCTGGCCAGTACACCTGCTGCCTGGTTGCGTTTTAACCCAATATGGCCTGGAACCTAGAGTTCAACTGATTGGACCTAAGCGCTTCGATAGCCGCCTTGCTATCGATCAAAATAGCAATGTTCGGACCGCTAACCCTTAGAAGGTACCCGTCAGTACACCATACCACACTCTTCAGTTTACTCTGTTGCTCTGTCATGTTTTAAATTTCTTGTCGAAATTACGCTCCATTATCATGCTATCCCTTGGTGTCAGTAAATAGGAATGCTGCCTAAAAAGAATGTCAATCTTCCTTGCCTACAACTGTATGTAAAAATTAAGCGATGTTTATTCCTGAAAAACCAATGCTGTATTAGATTACCACTTCCCAGTGAATGGTACTATGGCGATATTGATTAAACTGATGCGTAGCCCAGCCTCCCTGCACCATGTACTATCCCGATTTCTTCATATTTCCATCTCGCAACCCTGGACCTGAGCTCCAGTATTTATTAGCTCTCCTAGGATCTACCATAATACACATTAGCAGTAATAGTACCCCACATTATTTCTGCTTATCTTCATGCGATGTGTTGTTGAAAGCTCCTTCGACGTCCAAAAATGCACACAGGGCTATTTCTTTGGTTTTTGTTACATCACGTGATACATCTGTTAGCTGATACAGGGCAGTCTCAGTTGACCGTCCTGCCCGATGAACATGTTGGCGTGGATGTAAGGGGCAATGCGTCAGAAAGTTAGTTCTAATGTAATTGAATAAGACCTATTTTCAGTTCAAATGATGTCAGGAAATAGACTGATTTAGGGTGAAGGAATCCTTTCAGAATAAAAACCACTTTTGGCCGCTTCCATGCCCTTGGTTATATACAAAGGCTAAAAAAATGTTATCTACCCGGGGTGATTTCAGTGGTACGAAGGTTATCACTGCCAGTTTTGTTCTAGCAATCCGAGCATCCATGGTGTGTTTTTTCCTTCTAGCTGTCTGCTATTGTGGAGTCAGGAAAAATGTTACTGTCTTCCGTCGTGGGATAGGACCCCGAGAAATGTGTTTGGAGAAGCAGATCTACTCTGTCTTTTCGTTAAATGACCCACTTCCTATTTCAAACAGACAGAGAATGTAGCTCTATTCCCCGGCTTTAGTCTCATATAGCCTAGTGTTTATGTCATTTGTGGAGATGTGCACGCAACAGCTAATTGTAAGAAAAATAAGGAAGATACTAATGCTAAAGACTGTAGCAATTCTGGTAGATCACACACGACTGCAGAACTACAGAGTTTGCCCAGTCTATGCTGAAATCAGGCAAAAAACGCAACCGAAAAAATAAATTCAACGGGCCTGAACAAAGACCACTAGACTTGCCTCAGTGCTTTATTGGCGATAGGAATGCATTCGGAAGGAAAACCCACGGCGCACCGGAATACTTATCAAGTCCCACATTAAGCATTATCTTCTTGGAAATTACTGCAAAGACGACCTCCAAGCAACTCCAATCCGATTTCTGGATTAGACCAGCAAGGTAACTATCACCACCACCTATTGTCCTCCAAAGTTTA